>NW_007728935.1:118741-136465 GCF_000696425.1 Galeopterus variegatus
CCATGAGGTGGACTGCATTCTATGTGGGGATCAGGTTCTTACTTTTTTTTTTCTTTTTTTTTTTTTTTTTTTTATCTTTTTCATGACCGGTAAGGGGATCACAACCCTTGGTGTGGTGTCGCCCACACCGCGCTCAGAGCGCACCCGCCATTCCTATATAGGATCCGAACCCGCGGCGGGAGCGTCGCTGCGCTCCAAGCGCCGCACTCTCCCGAGTGCGCCACGGGCTCGGCGGGATCAGGTTCTAAAGTCAGCATGAAGGCAGAAACCATGTGTAATCAACAGGAGCTTTGAAAAATCCATAAATATTTGGATCCCTGGACCGGCCAGCTGCCAAAAAAAAAAAAAAAAGAGAGACAGAGAGAGAGAAAGAAAAATCCATAAATTGCCATAGTGTAAAAGGCTGTGTGATTTTCCATATATATATACTCCTTTTATGATAATATGTTTGCATAAGTGTGTAACATGTAGTGTGACATACAGTATGTAAGAATGGGTATACATAGAAAATATAACTGTAGTCTTTAAAGTTACATACATGCAAAAGACTGAAAGAATAAAAAAGGAACTTGAAAAAAAGATCAAGCAATGTTTCTTTGAGTACCACCTGAAATAAGACGAGTTTAGGAGCCAGCTGTATGGAAAACCCAAATCTCTCAGCACTAGAAGCTCACCCAGTTCTGAGATGCTCGTGCTATGAAAGGATTCTCTCTCTCTCTGTCTCTCTCTCTCTCTCTGTCTCTCTCTCTACTTTGCAGAGGCCCATGGTTGAATCTTCCTAAGTTAAACCTGTGTGTGACGCTGCCCCTCTGTGGTTACCATCAGATCAAGGAGGAAGGGTATGATCCTCTTTCCAGCCCATACTCCTGAGAGCAGCTGCTGAGCAGGCACAAGTGGTTTTGGCAGGAAAGCGTATGAGTTAGAACCATCTGCTTGTTGTGCAGGTTTAAACCTCACTAGCTGCACCTCTAGTGGGGCAGGGTCCTACAGAGGCGCCAGCACTGAACCCAGGGCCATTAGTTCACTCTGAGCTCTTTGCCACTGTCTACCATCCCCCAGCTTAGACCTGTTCCAATGTGTGTTTGGTTGCTGCTCTTTCAGCTTAGGGTCTTGATGACTGGCATTCTATAAAGTAGGGCCAGAAGCAGGCATTGGCATGAGCTGGGTCAGTGGGTAGGTAGAGTGAACCCGAGCCATGTGTAAGAATCACAGACAGGTCTCCAGCTGGGAGTCTCTGGCTAGTGATTTGTCCTGTCCTGAATTAGTGGTCTTGATTTGGCATTAGACATGGTCGGTGTCACCTGACTCTTGGAGGTGGTTTTGTGGGTGAAGGATGAAGATGCTGTAGGTTATCCTCATCTGTAAACTTTTGAAGGTAGAGATATGGTCTTCACTTTTTTTTCAAAGCCTCAGAGTGCTGAGTACGTAGCCACTCATTCATTTAATTATGTATTACGTGCTTGCTGCATGTCACATCCTGGGTCAGGTTCTGGGGCATATAAAGATGAAGAATACAGACATGATCTTTGACATCAAGAGGAAGACAGACAGACAATTAAACAGGCTTTAGAAATACTTGTGAAAGGTATTGTGACATTATAAGGTGCTGAAAGAACACAAAGGGCTTTGGGGAGCAAGGGATGATCCCCAGAGGAACCGACATTTAACCCATGCCTTGAGAAATAAGCAGGAATTAACTGAGCCAAGGGACAGTTAGGCTGGAAAGGGATAGGAAAAGAGAATAGCATGTACAAAGGTGTAGAGGTGAGAAGGCTGGGTACTTTTAAAGAAATATAAGAATTGCAGTAGGACTGGATGAAAGTATTTGAGGGGAAGAATTATAAGAGATAAAAGCTAGAGAATTAGAAAGTAAAGGGATTCATACTTCATATTGTTAGGATTTTATCCAGGGGATAAGGAACACTTGAAGGGTTTTAAGCAAGGGAGAGAGGTAATCATATTTACATCTTAGAAAGCACTCTTTGTGCTGTGTGAAGAAGCCATGGAAGCAGGGAAAGCCTGGAGCCTGAATGCCTGATCAGGGGATGACTGAAGTAGTCCAGATGAGAGATGATGGTGGTCAGGACTTGCTGATGAGTTGGGTGTGGGGCATGAGTGAGCAGGAGGACCCAGGTTTCAGGCTTTGATGGAAGGTAGTGTTTTTCCATCCCCTTTTACTAGGGTAGAGAATGCTAGACAAGGAGTAGGTTTAGGAAGAAGGATGGCTTTAGTTTTGGCTGTGTGAATTAGAGGTGCTCATTGAACATCTACATGGAGATTCCCAGCAGGTTTGGAAATAGGGGTTACTGAAGAGAGATGGCCGCTATGTGCTTCCTTAGCCCAGATTGCTGAGGCTTTGGAAGGATGCCATTAAATGAGGAAATTTATAACTCGGGTTGGTACAATTTCTGGGTCTGTATAGAACTCAGGTCTGTCCTATGCCTTTCATCTCTCTGGACTTGGGCTTCTTCAGTCACTAGCATCTCTCCCCATTACAGCTGGAAATGTCTCCTCCGAGGAATTCCAAGCTAAC
The DNA here is from genome assembly GCF_000696425.1 of Galeopterus variegatus. Taxonomy (NCBI): domain Eukaryota; kingdom Metazoa; phylum Chordata; class Mammalia; order Dermoptera; family Cynocephalidae; genus Galeopterus; species Galeopterus variegatus. The sequence continues at coordinate 121,275 of NW_007728935.1, forward strand.
CAGACAAACATAATGTCCAGGCCATGGTCCACCTTGGGCCAAATCTGGTTTAGTAAATGAGGCAAGAAAGCAGAGAAGCCTCAGCTGGCAAGGGAAATAGGTCCCTGAGAACCAGCACGTAGACTCCTTGACCACTGCTGTGCTCTGTGTCTGTACATGGCCCTGTCACCTAGCCGGGATGCAGCCAGTTGCAGCCAGTAGGAAAGAAACAGAAAAGCTCAGAGGAATTTCTCTTTTGCCTCTCAGACGTTGAGTTGAGAGGTGAGAGGAAGGATGTTGTTGGTGATGGTGGGTTATTTTCGGGGGCAGATCAGGAAGAATTTCCTAAGAGCTATCTCCAAACCTACCTGATGATCAAAATCCGTTTAAAAATACATATATTTGGGGAAAGTATAAAAAATTTAGAAAAATACCCATGGGCTTAAGTTTTCTTTTTTGCTTTAGATTTTTAACTTTTTAATTGTGAAGTATAGCATGTGTACAGAAAGGTGCATAAAATACAGAGGTACTGAATAACAAGTAATTATAAAGTGACAACTGGGTCTAGAAATAGAACATGGTCAGACCCCAGAAGCTCCCCCTTTGTAATGTCCAGTCACCTCCCTCTCCCCCTTCTCTGGAGGTAGCCTCTATCCTGATGCTTTTGATATCATTTCCCTTTTTTCCCTCTAGTGTTTTACCACCTAGTTTTGGAATCTCTAAACAGTATATTTCAGTTTTGAATGTTTTTGAACTTTATACGAGTGGAATCATGCTGTGTATATTCTTTTATGTCTTGCTTCTTTTATGCTACATTATTTTGTAAAATTCATTCTTTTTTTCCCTCTAGTGTTTTACCAACTAGTTTTGGAATCTCTAAACAGTATATTTCAGTTTTGAATGTTTTTGAACTTTATACGAGTGGAATCGTGCTGTGTATATTCTTTTATGTCTTGCTTCTTTTATGCTACATTATTTTGTAAAATTCATTCATGTTGTTACAGCTCACTTCTTTCTTTCTCTCTTTATTTGGAATGGGGATCTGAACCCTTGACACTGATGTTACAAGGCTTTGCTGTGCTGAGCAAACCAAACCAGCCAGCCCACAGCTCCCTTTTTTGTTGTTGAATAGTATTCCACTGTATGAATATACTACAATTTATTTATCCATTTTGTTGTTAAATATTTAAGTTGTCTTCAGTTTTTTTCCCACTGTGAATAACAGTGCTGTGAGTATTCTTTTACGTGTGTCCTGGTGCACCTGGCACAAGTTTTTCCAGGTACGTACTTAAGGAGTGGAATTGCTAGATAAAGGGCATGCATTCCTTCATCTTACACCAGACTGTTTTCAAAGTGGTTGTATCAACTTATACTCCCACTGGCTGTGTAGAAAGTCATCATTGGACCACATGATTTCCAACACTTGGTACTGTCAGCCTTTTAAATTTTTGCCAGTCTAGTGCATATGTTGTGGTATGTATTTGTGGCTTTAATTTGCATTTCCCAGATTACTAGTAAAGTTAAGCACCTCTTCAAATGCTTACTGGCCAGTTGGATTTCTTCTTTTGTGAAGTGTCTGTTCAAATCTTTGGCCCGTTTTTCTATAGGGCTTTCTGTCATTTTTGTGGGATTTGGAGGAGTTCTTTATATACGCTAGATATGAGTCTTTTATGGGATGTATGTGTTTCTCTTTTGTGGCTTGCTTTCTCATTCTCTTTATGTCTTCTGTTGAACAGAAGTTCTGAACTTTGAAGTAGTCATTTATAAAACTTTTTATGATTAGTGCTTATTGTGTCTTGGTTAGGAAAATCTTTTCCGCCACAAAAATGATAACTACGTGAGGTAATGCATCTGTGAATTGGCTAGATCTAACCATTCCACAGTGTATGTATACTTAAAAACATCATGTTATACACAATAAATACATATAATTTTATGTCAATTTAAAAAATAAATACATTTGAAAAAAAAATCTTTTTCTACTCCAAAGTCATGAATTTATTCTTATATAATCTTCTAAAAACTTTATAGATTTTCTTGTCATTTTAGGCATATAGTTCATCTGGAGTTGATTTTTGTAGAACTCCAGTTTCACATATTGTTTCAACATCATTTGTTAAAAAGAATATCATTTCTCTGCTACTCTGCCATAAATCAAGTATATATATTTATTTCTGGGATCTTCATCCTGTTCCATAGGTCTATTTGTTTATCCCTTGCCAATGTCACACCATCTTACTTATCATATAGCATGTTTCTCATCTTCTTTGAGCCATGGATCTCTTTGGCAGTCTGGTACAACTTATGGACCTCTTCTCAACATAATGCATATATTTTTTATTTTAATTGACACACTGTAATTATATATACTTATAGGGTACAATGTAATGTTTTGATACATATATAGGTTGTGTAATAATCGGGTTAGGGTAGTTAATATATCAATCACTTCATGCATTTATCATTTCTTTGTGGTGAAAACATTCAAAAGCCTCTCCTCTAGCTATTATGTAATATACAAAACTTAACTGTTAGCCATAGTCACCCTACTGTGCAATACAACACCAGAGCTTATGTCACCTATCTAGTTGAATTTTGTACATGTTGGCCAACCTCTCCCTATTTTCCCTTCCCCTCCCCCCTTTCCCAGTCTCTGGTAAGCACTGGGCCTCTTTTTTTAAAGATTCCACGTATGAGTGAGGTTGTATGGTATTTGTCTTTCTGTGCCTGGCTTATTTCACTTCACATAATTTCTCCAAGACCATCCATGTTGCTGCAGATGTCAGGCTTTCATTCTTTTTTATGGCTGAATAGTATTAACAGAATGTTTTTCAATTCATAAGGTAAAACACATAGGATTTTTTTAAAAAGCATATAGGATTATAAAGGAAATGAGTTATATTGAAATACAGTTATCAAACATAAAAAGGTTTGTGATCTATGTGTGCTTCTTTATTAATACACTAAATAAATAAGATCTAGTGCAGGGAGTGTTCGGATCCCATATAGAGACCGGTCCGCTCACTGGTTGAGTGCGGTGCGGGCGCGACACCGAGGGTTGCGATCCCGTTGCCTGTCACGGTACGGGCGTGACACCGAGGGTTGCGATCCTGTTACCGGTCACGAAAAAAAAGACAAAAAGGAAAAATAAATAAATAAATAAATAAATAAATAAAAGTCTGACTATATAGAAAAGAACAGAGACTAATGTCATTATAACACCCATGTCACTATTTTTCTTTTTGTTTATTTAATGTTTTATTTTTTTAAAAAAGAAATAAAACAATAAGATAAAGTTGATGTCCCTTTCTTCCTCTTTCCAGTTTCTTTCTCTTCTATTCTTCTCTGGGGAGCTTTCCCTATGTCAGTAATTTGTACATTTCTTTCTTTATTTTTAAGCTTAATTACTTTAAAAAAATAGTTAGCACATACATATGGTACACGAAATTCAAAAGGTTCAAAAGTTAAGTGCTAGTTCTGCTTCAAGCCACCCATTTTCCCTTCCCAGAGGCACCCACCAACACTGGTTTTGTGTGTCCTTTTAGAGATATCCAATGTATGTCCAGATGTAAGTGTGTCCTTAGTCTCTCCTTGGCCCCCCAACCAGTACCATGGACTGTTCTCCACTCAACTGTGTCCACTATATCCATTTCAGTGCATATAGTACAACCCTGAATAGTGTCCTGTTACATTGATGTATGTTATTTTATTTAGCCGGTCTCCTGTTGATGTATATGGATTCAGGCTGTTTCTACCCATTTGCTATTACAAACAAGGGCTGCAATGAATAATCTTATATATTATCTTTGGGAAAATGTAAATGGAATTGCTAGTATGAAATTTTGATAGGTGGTGCTTAATGGTCTTCACAAGTATTTACAAATTTTTATTCCTACCAGCAATATGTAAAAGTGCCAAGTTTCTCCCCACACTCTTGACAATACAGTATTTTCAAATGTTTTGATCTTTGTCACTCTAAAGGTTAAAAATTTTTATCTCCTTGTACTTTTATTTTGCATTATGTTTTTAAGAGTTAGGTTGAGCTTGTCTGTGTTTTTAAAGGCTGTTTGTATTTTCTCTGCGTGATCTGTTTTGTTTGTCTTTTGGCCATGATTCTGTAGAGTTATGTATTTCTTACTGATTTGGAAGATCTTTATCCATATGAGGAAATTAGCACTACCTGTGATTTGTATTGGAAATATACTTTCTCAGTGTGCTGCTTTTCATATATATATATATATATATATATATTTTTTTTTTTTTGTGACTGGTGAGGGGATTGTAACCCTTGGCTTGGTGTCGTCTGCACCGTGCTCAGCCAGTGAGTGCACCGGCCATCCCTATATAGGATCTGAACCCGCGGCCGCAGTGCTCCCAGCACCGCACTCTCCCAAGTGAGCCACGGGGTCGGCCCTAATTTTGTTTGTTTTTTACCCTCCTGAATTTATCTACTTTTCTGAAGTCTTTTCTTTAAATCTTTTATTTGGTAGCTTCTAGGTTTTGTGTCATGCTTCAGAAGGCTTTCTCCACTCCAAGGTTTAAAAAACCATTTCCCATCTTTTCTCCTAGTACTTTAATTTTTAAAAGTTAATGTAGTTATTTTTGATCCATCTGTAATTTACTTTTATGTAGAAAATGGGGTAAGGATCCAGCTTATTTTTTCCCACAGTGGCTCATCAATTATCCTTTAAGATTTATTTAATAATCTATACTTTCCCTAGGGAGTTTATTTTTAAAACATGAAAGAATATTTAAAATGAAGGAAAAAAAGGGCTGGCCAGTTAGCTCAGTTGATTAGAGCACAGCCTTGTAACACCAAGGTGAAGGGTTCAATTCCCTGTACTGGCCAGCCACCAAAAAAATACAGTGAGAAAAAGAAAAACAACAAATTACACATGTTTAAAAACTAATAGTTACCACAAATATCACAAAATCCAGGAAAACAACACATTTTTATTAACTGCTTGATACGCCTATAAAATACATTTTACTCCAGAGAGGCCCCCCCCACCCATTTAAAATGTATTGTTTAATAAGCGTTTAGTAAAACTCACTTTTTCTCTGTTGTATGGTTTTGTGAGTTTGCCAGTCACTAACATTCAAGACAGAGAACAACTCCGTCACCCACATAGAGTCTCTTCTGTGCAGGCTCTTTGCAGGCAAACCCTCCCTCCACCTCACCCCTGGCACCCACTGCTCTGTTTTCCACCTACACTCACCCGCTGGGATGTTCTGAGACTGGGCCCTCCATCTAGGTGATAAAGGTTCCCCAGGTGATTCTGATTTGAGGCAGGGGGTACTATTGCCTGGGGATACTGTAGGAACTTGCTCTGCACCCTGGAATAGATTCTCAGAGCTGTGAGCAGTCAGAGGCCTCAGACAAGTAATAATATCAGCTAACGTTTTCTGGGTGATTATTACATGACAGGTACTGTGCTAAGCACATTCAAGGTGTTATCTCACAGTTCCATGAGGTGAATCTGTCATCTCCATTTTGCAGATGAGGAGACTGAGGCTAGAGATAAAGTACTTCGGAGCTGGCCGGTTCTTTGTTGGTTAGAGTGTGGTAGTGAAAATACCAAGGTCCAGGGTTTGATCCCTGTACTGGCCAGCTGCCAAAAAAAAATAGATGAAGCACTTTGCCCAGGAAACGGTGAGCCAAGATTTGGATCCAGGCAGGCTAATTGCAGTGCCCATGCTCCTTACCCCTCTAGTATATTGCCTCTCCCCCCAAACCAGTGGTTACCTGCCCCCACCCCACCCCAGGGCTGACAGTGTGACAGTCATGTATATTGGCTCTCACATTCTCCAAAGATTCTCCTGGTAAAACTTCTTGCTTGGGAAATAGGTGTTCCTGAAGCAGGGATGATTCAGAAGCGGCCGCAGGGGCGGAAGGCAGAGCAAGCCCTGCTCCTGGGCTGAGCAGGGCAGAGGCCTGGGCTGGGGCAGGGCTGACGGGAGACCTCCACCCGTTTCTCTCTTGCTGACGACATCTTTCCTCCCTCTGCACTGGACAGAGCCTCCTCTGTTTCTCTCCATCTGATCTCCTGTTTCCTCCTCTGGTTTTGGAGTACCTGGCTCCTCTGACTGCCTCTTCTTAAGCCTCCACCTCTTCTCTCTCTCACCTCAGCTTGGTAAGAGGAACAGGGTTTGGGGGTCTGGGTGAGGGGAAATATCTCCTGGTTCTGGTGAATGGGCCCTGTGAGGAGTGGGTCCCACAACGCTCCTTCCCCATGGAAGAGGCCTGTAGAAGATTTTAAGAACACCGCTGAAAAGGTAAATCCACCCAGGGTTCTCAACCAGAGGCACTATTGCTCCCTAGCAGGGCATTTGGAAGTGGCAGCTATTGTTTAAGAACTTAAATTGAATTATAGTATACATAGAGAATAGCCCACAGATTGTAAGCTTGATTTTCACAAGGTTATACGTTTTAAGAACACCGCTGAAAAGGTAAATCCACCCAGGGTTCTCAACCAGAGGCACTATTGCTTCCTAGCAGGGCATTTGGAAGTGGCAGCTATTGTTTAAAAACTTAAATCGAATTATAGTATACATAGAGAATAGCCCACAGATTGTAAGCTTGATTTTCACAAGGTTATACTTGTGTAACCAGAATCGATAAAGAAATAGAATACTACCAGCATCCCATGCAACCAGTACCAAATTAAGAAAAAGAACATCCTCAGCATCCCAGAAGTTCCTCTTCAGGTCCTCTTCTAGTCACCACCCCTGGAGTGGTGGTGGGAGGGGCATTTTTTTGGGGCTGTCACAATGACTTAAGGGTTTTGCTGGCATTTAGTGGGCAGGGTCTAGGGATGCTAAATGTCCTGCAATGCATGGGACAGTCCTGCAGCATGAAGAATTGTCCTGCCCAGGTGCCCTGTTGAGAAACACTGTGCCTGGCAGATCTGAGCAGTATTGGCCTTGGGGACCAGGGTGCAGAGTAAGGAGGGGTCTTCACCACAATATGTTCACACCGTTGCACTCCCCAGGCCTCCGGAATGCTCCCCGCTGCTGGGCAGTGATCCAGCCCCTGCTGTGTGCTGTGTACATGCCCAAGTGCGAGAATGACCGGGTGGAGCTGCCCAGCCGCACCCTCTGCCAGGCCACCCGGGGCCCCTGTGCCATCGTGGAGAGGGAGCGGGGCTGGCCTGACTTCCTGCGCTGCACCCCAGACCACTTCCCCGAAGGCTGCCCGGTGAGTGCTCTTTGGGGCAAAATCCAGGCTCTGTGGGCTAGGCAGGACCCATAGGGCAGGGTCTAGCAGGGAGCATGGGGGCCCAGAGCCTTCTGTCTTAGAAGACCTGAGTCTACAGACTTGGGTCCACAGGCCACAAACCCAGACTGCAGCTCACTGGCTGGACTATCTTTCAGGGATTCTCTATCAGAGATAACATGTTCAGCAAGTATTTTTGAGCACCCACTCTGTTAGGTGTTGGAGTGTTACAGGAGTCATGGATGACAGGAGCCCGTCCTTAGGAAGTTTATCATAGTGGTAGGGGGTCAAGGCACACATATGTGAAACAGCTGGAGACACCAAGACAAGGGATGTGATCTAATTCTGGGTGGTGAAGGAGAGATAATAAATGATAATAATAACAGTAATAATGATAGTAATAATACTAATTGTTATTATTTACTACATGTCAAGTACCATTACATTATTATTGTTGTTGTTGTTATTCCATTACATCTACTTATTCATTTAACCCTTAAACCATACCATGAGGTAGGTAACTACTATTCTATAGATGGGAAAACTGAAGTACAGAAAGGTCAAATAATTTGCCCAAATAATGGTGCCACAGCCATTGAGTGGCAAGGCTTGGATTCAGGTCCTGAAAGCGTGTCTCCAGTGACCATGCCATGCTGCCCCGCTACCTTTTACTAAACAGGAGGCACGCCCCTGAGCTGCCTCTCCCCTTTGCACTGTCTCCTCCCCTTCCCTGGTGTCAGAATGAAGTGTACAACATCAAGTTCAACAGCTCAGGCCAATGCGAAGCACCCTTGGTTCGGACAGACAACCCCAAGAGCTGGTATGAAGACGTGGAGGGCTGTGGGATCCAGTGCCAGAACCCACTCTTCACTGAGGCCGAGCACCAGGACATGCATGGCTACATCGCGGCCTTCGGCGCCGTCACGGGCCTCTGCACACTCTTCACCTTGGTCAGCGCGGGAGGGCAGGGAGCACTGGGGAGAGGCCGGTGGTCTGGGCACCCTCGGCCTAGACAGTGGGATGGGAGCCAATTGTTAGGGAGGTGGGGAGAAGAGGACTTGGTGGGGGTCCCCAGGGAAAGATCATGATCAGAAGGGTGTGGGACTCAGATAAAGGCGTCTGCTGCAGCAGAACAACCCTAACCTTGCAGAACGGGCCCCTGGTCTCTCTTCTAGGCCACATTTGTGGCTGACTGGAGGAACTCGAATCGCTACCCTGCTGTTATTCTCTTCTACGTCAACGCATGTTTCTTTGTGGGCAGCATTGGCTGGCTGGCCCAGTTCATGGATGGTGCCCGCCGGGAGATTGTCTGCCGCGCAGATGGCACCATGAGGCTCGGGGAGCCCACGTAGGTGTCTTGGGGACCCAAAGGTGAGGGCAGGGGAGGAAGGCTGAAAATGCATCTACCACAAAAGGAACAGGTTGGCTTGGAACTGAGATTTGAAGGGAGGATTCAGCAGAGCTCTGCGTCACTGCATCCAAGGTCTCCAATTATTTGACCTTGGTTTCAGTAGCAGGACCTTGATTGTTTGCATCTGTTCAAAGGGGTGTCTTTTAGAGCCTCTTCAAATCTGACCTGAGTTCTGTCTCACAGCCCTGACTCATGGGGAACCTCCAGACCTTAGCAGCCCAGAGTCTGGGGAGAGGGTGGAGAGATCTGGAGAAGGGAGTACAGAGTGACCTCCCCAAGTGACACCCCACATGTCTGTGCAGCTCCAACGAGACCCTGTCCTGCGTCATCATCTTTGTCATTGTATACTACGCCCTGATGGCTGGTGTGGTCTGGTTTGTGGTACTCACCTATGCCTGGCACACCTCCTTCAAAGCCCTGGGCACCACCTATCAGCCTCTCTCGGGCAAGACCTCCTACTTCCACCTGCTCACATGGTCACTCCCCTTTGTCCTCACTGTGGCAATCCTTGCTGTGGCCCAGGTATAGTGACTGGTAGGGGGCTGGGGACCTGAGTCGAGTGGGCTTGGGGGAGGGGGCCGGTGACCGACTGTTCCACCTCTTCCTGCCAAGGTGGATGGGGACTCTGTGAGTGGCATCTGCTTTGTGGGATACAAGAACTACCGATACCGTGCTGGCTTCGTGTTAGCCCCAATTGGCCTGGTGCTCATTGTGGGAGGCTACTTCCTCATCCGAGGTGAGTGAAGACCAGGCCAGGACCAGTCTGGCAACAGAATGTGCTGAGCACCTGCTATGTGTAAATAGGAGGTAGAAGCTGCCTTCACAATGAGACCTCAGCCAGCTCATACAGAGGCCTTGGTGCAAAATAGAGGGTGACCCTTAAGCAGACACCGCACCACGAGCACTTGCCGTGGGACAGCACCTTTGTGCTGGCCAGAAAAATACACCCCTTTCTCCAGAGCCTCGGGCCAGGGCTCACGGCTTGTTGGCTGGAGCTTGGGCTGGGGTTCCACCCCCTGTCAGCCCTTGGCCGGGTACACTTGTGTGATGGACACCCTGAGTAACCTCCGCTGTCCACATGGACCAACCTGGGGCCCTTGGTCATGTGTGTGCACACTAATTTTATATATACTGTTAATCTTTTGGAGCTTGGTTTCCATTTTCTTCCTCCCCAGCACACAAACACACAGTCTTCACAACACGCAGATCGGCTAGTTCCTAACTTCCCTGTTTAAAACTGCCACCCCATGATAAGCCTTGGTGTCTGCTTGGATCATTTTTGTTGGGTTTTCTTTGTCAACTTCAGTTTCCTAGCTCTGAATTATCAGCCTTCTGTTCAGCCCACCTCTTTCCCCACTTTTTGGCAGAGTGTCTAGGCCTCTGATTTGTTTTGTATCTGTGCTGTCTTGTACGGTAGCCACGAGCTACATTGCATTGAAACTAGTCCAAATTGATTTTGTGTTATAAATGTAAAACACATGCTGCATTTCGAAGACTTAGCATGAAAAAAACAATGTAAAATATCATTAATAATTTGTTAGATGAATTACATTTTGAAATGGTTATATTTTGGATATATTAGGTTTATAAAATATATCGAAATTAGTTTTACTGGTTTCTTTTTATTTTAAAGTAGCTACTGGAAAATTTAAGATTATGTTGTATTTCTGTGGGACAGTGCTGTTCTTGAGTCTCTGTCATATTTTTCCATCAGAACAGCTTTGATCTGGCTGCCTTACTTAAGGGTAGCTGGGCCAAGACCAAAGCGCCTTGTCTCACTTACTGACAGTCCTTCTAGGCTCTGCCCCAGTCATCCCAGTCAGTCCATGGCAGATGTGCCACCAGCTGCTCTCCATTTCTCCAGTTCCCCAAGCTTTAAGTCGACACAGGCATAATCAGATCCGGGACTCGGGGGTCATGGCACCCTCCCTCTGCACACCCATCCCTCCCAGGAGAGTGACCTCACCCCCGCTAATATCTGAGGTCCCCCTTCTGTTCAGGAGTCATGACTCTGTTCTCCATCAAGAGCAAGGGGGGTCATGGCACCCTCCCTCTGCACACCCATCCCTCCCAGGAGAGTGACCTCACCCCTGCTAATATCTGAGGTCCCCCTTCTGTTCAGGAGTCATGACTCTGTTCTCCATCAAGAGCAAGCACCCCGGGCTGCTGAGCGAGAAGGCTGCCAGCAAGATCAACGAGACCATGCTGCGCCTGGGTGAGTGGCCCCTGGGGACTTTGGTCTGAGGTCCTGGCCAATCCAACACTGCACCTCCTGGGGTTATGCAACCAGCAGTGTGACAAGTTAGCAGCCATGAGGACAAGGACAAGGTGTATGTGTGTAGGTGGTAGTGATGGTGGCAGCTCAAAAGAAGAGGGCCTTCCCAGGTGGAAGAATTCAAGTTCATGCCAAGATTACTACCTCATGCCCACTCCACTCCCACTTGGGTCCTCCTGCAGTTGGCCTCAAGCATCGTTCTTGCTTTATTTTGGACAACGCAGTCCTTAAACTGGGCCCAGCATGAATTCGCCCGAGACTCAGCTGTCTTTCAGGCCTCAGTGGGGCAGAGACCTTCATCCCCACTGCTGCTACAATAGCTGGGATTTGTAAGGTCCTGTCCTGCCCTTGTCGTCCACAGGCATTTTTGGCTTCCTGGCCTTTGGCTTTGTGCTCATTACCTTCAGCTGCCACTTCTACGACTTCTTCAACCAGGCTGAGTGGGAGCGCAGCTTCCGGGACTACGTGCTGTGAGTAAGGGGCCAGGGACCTGGAGGCAGCAGTGGCAGGAGCTGGAGCTAGGGTTCGAAGACCAGCCCTTCTCTGCTGTGCAGCAGGGGTCTGCCAGGGCCATGCCCGAGACATCAGTTGCTCTGTACTTTGCCAGACATGGAAAACAACCTTCAAGTCCCTGCTCAATCCTGCCCTTCCCTCTGCACCCGCTTGGCTGTCTGGCTGGTGCATTAGTAACTGTTCAGAAGCCGTTTCATGTTTTGGCTTCTCTGACCGACTCTCTGTTGGCCACCGAAGTTGCTCTCTCTCTCTCTGTGTACTCTTCTGAAGAGCTTAGTGTAGATCCCTGCACAGGAGTCTTTACCTCTCTGTGATATGTTAACAATCTGTTAATGCTTGCTGGTTTTGCCTGTGCTTTTTTGTGTCACAGTGCAGAAGAATCATGCAGAGGAAGGCTTTTCAGCTGCCGGAAGATCTGCAGTCCCTGTTACTGGGGACAGCAGTTAAAATGCCCTTTAAAATGGACACTTGTCCATGCCTGCTTCAGGCTCTTTTTTAAAGTTCCCAGCTTCTAGTCTGGGAAGTCTTATACCACAGTGATGCCTGGGTTCCTGCCCCAGAGATTTGATTTAATTGTCTAGGGTGGGGGCCCATACATCAGTAGGTATTAAAAGCTCCCCAGGTGATTTTAATGAGCACCCAGGGTTGAGAAGCAGTGCTGTGGGCTTATCTCTTTCTAAAATCTTTGGAGTGATTGCATACCTACCTAGTAGTTTTGAAGCCTCCCCTGTCTACCATCCAGGTGCCAGGCCAATGTGACCATCGGGCTGCCCACTAAGAAGCCCATCCCTGACTGTGAGATCAAGAATCGCCCAAGCCTCCTGGTGGAGAAGATCAACCTGTTTGCCATGTTTGGGACTGGCATTGCCATGAGCACCTGGGTCTGGACCAAGGCGACGCTGCTCATCTGGAGGCGCACCTGGTGCAGGTGGGGTCAGCAGCCAGCCCATCCTGCCTCTCCTGCCTTACTCTCAGCCTCGGTGTTCCCATCTTTAGCATTTGTTTAGTCCCACCTCTCCCCAGCACAGCTATTTTCCAGGGGACTCTGCTGAGCTGCCTAAAGCCATCTTCTCAGCGGCTCACCGCAGCCCCCTGGTGACACCCTCTGTCCATGGGAGGCCTGAGGCCTGGGCCAAGTGCTGAGCCAGCTGCCGGCATCTTCTAAGAGGAGAATGATTTTGGGAGCTGGGCACACAGGAGCCCTGCATTCTAGGCCCACTTCTCTGCAGAGAAGGCCTCTACTCCTTGGAGTCCTTAAGGGTCTGAAGCCCTCGGGTGCTGACTCTTCTTCATCAGAACATCCTTGACTCCAACTCCTTGACTGCTTCCAATTTTTTTGAGTGGCTGGGGTATAGCCCCTCTGGGCTTCTCATCACATACATGGTGCTTTGAGTAATCCTTTTTTGCATCTCTGTTACGCAGAGAGAAGTGTAACACTCGGGAGCCTCCTTCCCCAGAGGGAATGGAATTGCTGGTCTTTCATAAGATTTGATGGGAAGTGGCTGCTCCTCCTCTTCCCTCCCCATCCTTTCTGCTCTCAGGTTGACTGGGCAGAGTGATGATGAGCCCAAACGGATCAAGAAGAGTAAGATGATCGCCAAGGCCTTCTCCAAGCGCCGTGAGCTGCTGCAGAACCCAGGCCAGGAGCTCTCCTTCAGCATGCACACCGTCTCCCACGATGGGCCTGTGGGTGAGCATCGGCACCTTTCCCCCATCAGAGCCACTTAACGCCTGCAGTGTCCACCTGCGCCTCATTCCCTCCCAGGCTGCTGTGGTCACATAGATGGTTTGGAAGGCTGTGAGGAATAGGTGTGCTCTCCTCTCATGCACTCATCCCTCTCCAAGAGCACTCTCCCCTCCATGTCTGCCTGGCTCTGCTTGCTGGTGCTTTGCTTCCAAGAGGACTCACCTTCCCCGCCTTCTGCTCCCTTCTTCTCTAGTTGCTCTCCCTGGGCTACAGTAAGTCAGGGTTCCAAGAACTTGATTTCTGGCCTCTAGTTAGGCCTTTTGGGTACCTGAGGCCCCTCCTTGGATTCTGAATTGGTAGACGCCACTGTGATTACAGGGTGAGCTTTCTCTGCCAGGTGACGTGGGAGGGACCTCTGCGGGAAGATGACTGGTGCCGAGTAAGGGACTGGGAAGTCACTATTATTTCTCCCTTCTTCCATCCCCACAGCGGGTTTGGCCTTTGACCTCAACGAGCCCTCAGCAGATGTCTCCTCTGCTTGGGCCCAGCATGTCACCAAGATGGTGGCTCGGAGAGGAGCCATACTGCCCCAGGATGTGTCTGTCACCCCTGTGGCAACTCCAGGTATGAGGGGTTCAGGCTTCTGTAAGAATTTGTGGGGCACAGAGGCCGGGGGTTCCTGGGACTGGAGTACCAGGGGCTGCCAGAGGCTGCCAGAGGGGGAGGAGGAAAGAAAGGCCCCAGAGAATTTGAAGTGGGGGCTGAGGCACTAGAAATCTAGAGTTGTGGGTTCCAGAGCCAAAAGAGTAGGGCTGGAGAGAAGGGGTGTAGTGCACAAAGCCAGGGCCCCAGGCTCACATGCTCTCTCCTGCCAGTGCCCCCGGAGGGACAGGCCAACCTGTGGCTGGTTGAGGCAGAGATCTCCCCGGAGTTGGAGAAGCGCCTGGGCCGGAAGAAGAAGCGGAGGAAGAGGAAGAAGGAGGTGTGCCCACTGGCGCCACCCCTTGAGCTTCACCACCCCGCCCCTGCCCCTGCCTCCAGTGCTGTTCCTCGACTGCCTCAGCTGCCACGGCAGAAGTGCCTGGTGGCTGCAGGAGCCTGGGGATCTGGGGAATCCTGTCAACAGGGAGCCTGGACCCTGGTCTCCAACCCCTTCTGCCCAGAGCCCAGTCCCCTTCGGGATCCATTTCTGCCCAGTGCCCCAGTTCCCATGGCCTGGGCTCAGGGCCGCCGACAGGGTCTGGGGCCTATTCACTCCCGCACCAACCTAATGGAGGCAGAGCTCATGGATGCAGACTCAGACTTCTGAGCCTGCAGAGCCGGACCTGGGTCAGGAAAGAGGAACAGATACCATTACAAGGCTCTTCTTCCTCCCTGAGATTCCCTAGGATCTCGTCTTCTGGAGAACCTGTGGGTCACTGCCCTCCCAGGAGAGTTCTGTGTGTCTGGCTCAAAGCAGCAGGACTGTGGGAAAGAGCCTAACATCTCCACAGGTAGCCTCACCCCAGGGACAGGGCCCTGGAACTCAGGGTCCTCGTATCTGCCCCACCATCTGGCGTCTGGCTGGTAGCATCAGTCTCCAGCAGGGTCATGGGGTGTGCAGAGCTTGTGGTGGGGCAGTCATGCCAGATGCAGGGGTGACAGTGCCTGGAATGGGCCGTGGTAGCCAGGGAGGCAGCTAAGGCCACATCTGGTGGATGAGGGCTGGGTGCTCTTTTCCATGCCAGTGGTTGCCCTTCTATGGCACTCTAAGACCAAAAGTGTTTATTGCGTCATTAGCCCTTTGTGTAAGTCGGGACAGGGCTCCCTTCTTACTCTTCCAGGTGGTTGTGGGGCTGGAAGTGCCTACTCCCAAAGGAGCTATCACCTTTCTTAACAGGTGGCCCTATCCCAAATCCATCCTCTGTTCTCCTGCACCCTCTTCCCCTGCCCCTTTCCCATTTTGGTTCAGCCAGACCAACCTCTTCCTGTTTCCTGTTTGTTGATTAGAACTCAGAGCTGCAACACACACACACACTCTCTCTCTCTCTCTCTCTCTCTCTCTCTCTCTCTCTCTCTCTCTCTCACACACATACACACACACACACACACACACACAAAGAAAGCTCTT
>NW_007728935.1:136813-139967 GCF_000696425.1 Galeopterus variegatus
CCTCTCTCTCTCTCTCTCTCTCTCTCTCTCTCCCTCCCTCTCTCCCCCTCTCTCTCCCTCTCCCTCTCCCTCTCCCCCTCCCTCCCTCCCTCCCTTGCTGCTGAGCTCCGTCTCCAGGTGAGAGAATGGTTCAGCTCTAGAGCCTTGGCCTGGTGTGGGACAGAAGCAGTGAGTGAAAGGGAGCCTCCAGGCCTCTGAGAGACATGTTATCTCTTCATATCCACCCAGTGGGGGATGGATCCTCTGACTTGAGGGGCTACCCTGGGAATCTGATGTAGCTTCAGTCAGGCAAGAAAGCTTCCTTCAACTTCCACAATCGATGGGTGAAGAGATTACTACCTTTTATAATTTCCAACCTGTTCCCAAGGCCCCACTTTAAAGAACCAGACAGCAGGAAGCTTTAGAAGCTGGCTGGATTCCAGATTGGGGGACAGGGATGGGGAGAAGAAATATAAACAATAAATAAAAGGTTTTTGTATAAATTCTTGGTGTGTTTCTTTTCCATAGGCCCCAGTCCTGACCTATTTACCTGGTCCTGATCTCTTTTATCTTCCACATCCTCCTAAGACTATTCTGAAAGGCTGAGGCTTGGAGCTGATGACGTCACAACTGACAGTCAGATGTCAGCTTAATGTGCTGACTGTCCTCCCTGGCCAGTTGGCTGTCTATGGATAAAAGCTCTTCTGTGGACACAGCTGCCACTCTGAGCACTGATCCCGAGGTAATTGAGCACAGACATGCAGCTGGCCTCTGGAGTGATGATTGGAAGCAGATGTCTTCCTGATGGTGTGTGTAGATGGACAGGGCTCCTTGTGACAATCCTGGGCCCCACCGCTGGGATCACAGCTCTCTCCCCTGACTAGTCAAAGGAGTTCAATCTTCCCTGAGGGAAGTCTGTTAGCCACACTTCCTCCAAGGAGATATCAGTAGAAGACTGGGAGCTGGGGTTCAAGGACTCAGGATTGTGTGGAACGGAGGTCCATGGAGGAAAGGGTGTGGTACCCACAGATTTGGAGGGTATTGCGGAATATTGGCCAGGTTTGACTGGGAAGTACCCTCCCTTTTCTGCTGCTCATGTGATGGGGACATAAGCATTTTGACCAGATTCCAGGGGAAGGAGAACCACTAACATACTGATTGTATTCTAGGCACTTTACACACGCGTTATCATACTCATAATAGTTGGCTCTTATTGAATGCTTGCTAGGCGCTCTTTCAAGCACTTCACGCACATTAACTTTGAATCTCACCACAGACCTGTGAGGCTCTGTTAACACCTCTTGATACTGAGCCCAATAGCTTGCCCAAGACCACACAGTAGTGGTAATGCTGGGATTCAGTCAGGGCCCTCTTCTTCTTTTCATTTCCATGGACAGTTGACTACTCCGTCCCTCTGTCCCTGCTTTCTTTAGTGGGGTTACTTGTGTAAAGATGGGGAATGGAGTGAAAAGGGAGTTGGATCTGGGCCTGGAAAAGCCAACAAATGTTACCTTCCTCTGGCTGTGGAGGCGGGCAGAGACCCTGTGACCACTAGAGGGCAGCGTGAGCCAACCTTTTGTGAATACAGACCTCGGGCTGGATGTTCAGGATCATGGACAGCCCCACAACCAAGAAATCTCCTTGCAGTATTTTTATAGGAGTGCCAGATCTCAAGACTGAGCAACAGTGGCCACTCTTCTGCCAAAAGCTCCTGAATTAGATCCCTGAAGAAAGCCCTTAGAGTCCACAAGGAGCCTGGTTTGGGGGACTACGCCCTGCTGCCATGCCACTGCTCTGCCCTGAGTACAGAGCTCTCCTTGCATTTGCCTCACCAGCAGGCTCTGCCCTTAGCTGCTCCATCAGGACCCTTTACCACTCCCTCAAACAGTCATCCAGCTTCCTGGGTTTGGAAGTATGCCTCTGTTGGTCCCAGGTTCCTTAAATCTATCCACTGCCCCCACCCTTCCTCTACCTGCTTTTGTTTTGAAGTGGAAAATACATAGAAAAGCACGAAGAAACACCTAATAAACTTGAGCTTGTTTCTACATACCCATATTCCCACCACTCAGAATTATCAACTGCTCTTATTTTATCATATTTCTTCAGGCCTTTTTTTTTTTTTTTTTTAAAGAAATAGAATGTTACAGATTTAGCTAAAGTCCTCTTTGACCAACAACCCATCCCATTTTTCCCTCCTACTTTCCCTCTCCTCAAAAGGAAGACAACTGGGTTTCTTTCCAGTCCATTTTTGTATTTTCATATTTGCATATGCAGCCACGTATCCATAAACAATTTATGTATTGTTTTTGTGTGCTTTTATTTTTTTTATTTTTTTTATTTTTTTGTCTTTTTCCGTGTCCGGCAACGGATCACAACCCTCAGTGTTGCCCCCGTACCGGACCGGGGACCGGCAACGGGATCGCAACCCTCAGGGTCGCTCCCGCGCCTCGCTCAGCCAGTGAGCGGGAACCGGTCTGTATGTGGGATCCGAACCCTCGGGCGGGAGCGCCGCCGCGCAAGGAAGACAACTGGGTTTCTTTCCAGTCCATTTTTGTATTTTCATATTTGCATATGCAGCCACGTATCCATAAACAATTTATGTATTGTTTTTGTGTGCTTTTATTTTTATTTTTATTTATTTTTATTTTTTTTAAAAGATGACCGGTAAGGGGATCTTAACCCTTGACCTGATGTTGTCAGCACCACGCTCAGCCAGTGAGAAAACCGGCCATCCCTATATGGGATCCGAACCCGTGGCCTTGGTGTTATCAGCACCGCACTCTCCCGAGTGAGCCACGGGCTGGCCCTTTGTGTGCTTTTAAAGTTTTTTTTATTTTTTGTTTTGGCAGCTGTCCAGTCCAGGAATTGAACCCTGGACCTTGGTGTTATCAGCACTATGCTCTAACCAACTGAACTAACCAGGCAGCCCTGCTTTTAAAGTTTTTCTTTTCTCTTTTTTTAAAAAAATTTTATTTATTGAATCAAAATCGATTATACATATTTTTGGGGTTGAACATTGAGATATGTTGATCAATTCAATATTACTAGCATATATATCATTACAAATCATAATTATTCTCTATGCCCCTTGTCCAATCTCTCCCCTTCCCCCAATCCCTCCCCCTTCCCCCTCTAATTACCCTAGATTTCTTCTCTCCTTCTGAAAGAATAATGG
>NW_007728935.1:140035-141068 GCF_000696425.1 Galeopterus variegatus
GATCTGTCCAATGCTGAGAGATGTGATCAGGCCCCCCAGTATTATCATAGAGCAGATGATGCTTCTGTCACTCTGAAATGGGCTTTGTGGAAAGAGACATCCTCTTCTTTGTCTCTGCTGATGACTCTCCTTGTGTGGATGCACTCCAGCGGTTGGCGGACTATCTGCGTGATGGTTGTGGCATGTAGCCACTTTCGCGGCAGCCATGGTTATTGCGGTGGCTGTGGTGGGCCACCCACATGGAGGTGCTGTTTTTGGTATGCTCCTTGGCACTGGCGGTATGCCTGGTTGTGGGGTGCATCTGGTCCCCTTCTCCGTGCCTCTGGTCACTGGGCAGGGCCCAAGGTGTTGGCACCATGTGCCTGGTTGTGGGAGGGGTGTCTGGTCCCCTTCTCCATGCCTCGGGTCACCAGGTGGGACCCAACGAGCTGGCTTGGTGTGCCTGGTTGTGGGAGGGGGGTCTGGTCCCCTTCTCCATGCTTCGGGTCCCTAGGCAGGCCCTGAGGTGCTGAAATGGTGTGCCTAGTTATGGGAGGAGGGTCCCGTCCCCAGCTCCATACCTTGGGTCACTGGGCAGGACCCAAGGTGCTGGCTTGGTGTGCCTGGTTGTGGGAGGGGTTCTGGTCCCCTTCTCCATGCCTCGGGTCCCTGCGCTGGCCCTGAGGCACTGACTAGTGCAGTTTGCCTGGAAGTGGGAGTGGGGTCCAGTCCCCGGATTCAAGCCTCTGGTTCCCAGGCAGGCCCCAAGGTGCTGGTGGTGTACCTGGGCCGGAACTAATTTTTTGTCCTTTGCTTCTAACACGGAGGAACTTCCTGTGGGAACCAGTACTTGAGCTGTGTGGTTGTTTAAATTGCTACTTTGCTGCTGCTTCCCTAGAGAAGGCTTTTTGTGCAGCTCAGAATTTAATGGTTGACCTTATAGGTACTTCCAGCTCTCCAGAGACCCAGTGGATCTGTGTTCTGTAGAATCTCTGATCTGGGCCTGAGTTTTTTCATCAACCTGCACCCCATGCAATTCTGCATTCCCGACCAG
>NW_007728935.1:141340-145095 GCF_000696425.1 Galeopterus variegatus
GGGGGGTGTCCAGTCGCCTTCTCCATGCTTCAGGTCCCCAGGCTGGCCCCGAGACACTAGTGCAGTTTGCCTGGAAGTGGGAGTGGGGTCCAGTCCCCGGATTCAAGCCTCTGGTTCCCAGGCAGGCCCCAAGGTGCTGGTGGTGTACCTGGGCCGGAACTAATTTTTTGTCCTTTGCTTCTAACACGGAGGAACTTCCTGTGGGAACCAGTACTTGAGTGTGTGGTTGAGCTAAATTGCTACTTTGCTGCTGTTTCCCTAGGGAAGGCTTTTTGTGCAGCTCAGGGTTTAATGGTTGATCTTATAGGTACTTCCGGCTCTCCAGAGACCCGGTGGATCTGTGTTCTGTAGAATCTGTGATCTGGGCCTGAGTTTTCTCATCAAACCGCACCCCATGCAATTCTGCATTCCTGACCATTCTCCTCTGAGTGGTCCTGTGCTGACTTGGGGGCAGATCAGCTGTCCTTGCTGTGTCCCAGTGTTCTCCCGGTGTTCCCATCTCGCCCACTGCCCATGCTCCAAACACTTCCCATGGGAGGGGCCCTGTGCTGGTCCCTTGCGGTTACTCACCGGCCTCTGAAGGGCTCCCTTTTTTCAGCTATTCTGGCTCCTCACTCCTGTGTGGGTCCATGGGAACCCTGTTAGTGGTCTTGCTGTCCTGGGGGCCACCAAGGCCCTCTTCTCTCCTGCTGCCTCCAAGTAACTTCAGATGAAGGGCACAGCTGCGGCTCCTGCCAGCTCCTGCTCCATGTGCTTCAGCATTAAAGTGGCCACAGCCTGAAACCCTCAAAGCATCTTTTTCTTTCTCTCATCGTAGTTTCTCCCACCTTCATGAACTCCGTAGGTCTCTCCTCCTCTTCCCCTGAGCTCCAGTGGCCCCAGCTTGGCTGACATTACATTTTTATGGTTGTAAATTGGTTGATTTGTGGGAGAGAGTGACGCTGGGAACCATCTATTCCACCATCTTGACTGGAACTCTAAAGCTTTTATTTTCATCTGAGTTATACATGATATAGTTTGAAAAGTCAGATAGTTCTACAAGTCTTGTTACTTAAAACAGCTGTCTTAGTACCCCACTCCCACACTCTACTTCATCATTTTCTGTTGCTGGAAGCCAACCACTTTAGTTTAGATGGTCCTTATGCTATTTACTTCCATATGTCTGAATAACATGATTATAATGCAATATAACATGAGCATTTTTTTTTTTTTTTAAAGATGACCGGTAAGGGGATCTTAACCCTTGACTTGGTGTTGTCAGCACCGCACTCTCCCGAGTGAGCCACGGGCCGGCCCCCAAACATGAACATATTGAATATTTCTTTTAGGCATTATCATTTGACTTCCCAATATAGGAGATAAGGATTTAGATCTTTTTCACTCTGTGCCTACAAGGAAGAAAAAAAGAGGTGGGGGCTACAAGAAGAGCCAATAGTAAGTTTGGAAGCTGGAAAGCAAATGAGTGCTCATTTAGCAGTCTTAAAAAACCTAAAGTTTTAGCCAGCAGTAGGGAAAACTTATATTGCAGTACTCCCAAAAGGCTCCATATCAGAGGCAGCAGGTACTTCAGAAGGTGAGGACGAAAGCAGGATCAGTCCCTGATTCCCTACCCAACTTTGCACAGTCACATGACTGCCCTTCCCAACATTGGCTGATTGTCACTTTATTCTCTGGACAGGGAAAGCAGAGGGTTTGTAGTATTTGGAGGCATTATCTTCTAGCTTCTAGAATTGATTTTTTTTTTTTTTTTTTTTAAGATGACTGATAAGGGGATGTGGACTTGGTGTTGTCAGCACCACACTAACCCAGTGAGCTAACCGGCCATCCCTACATGGGATCCCAACCCATGGCCTTGGTGTTATCAGCACCACACTCTTCCGAGCGAGCCACAAGCCGGCCCTAGAATTGATTTTAAGAAGTTCAATATCTTTCCGACTCTTCGGCTTTTAAAAAAAATGCTGACCCTTGTCATAGGACAAATATTTGAAGGATTTTCTCTTTGTTCCCAGAATTTTGAAATTTTTTACAATGATGTACATTAATGTAGACTAGTTTTCATCCATTGGACTGGGCCCCTAGTGGCTTCTTTCATTCTGGAAATTCTCATCTTCAGTTCTGGGAAATGTTTTGAATTATTTTTCCCCTCCATTTTCTTTGTTACTGTCTTCCAACACTGTATTATTCAGAGGTTGTACTTCCTGGACTGGCCTTCTAATTCATTTTCTTTCTCATATTTTTGTTCTTGAAATTTAATGAAAAAATTTATTAAAGATCTGAAAAATAATTCCTAAAAGATCAACTTTTCCAGAAAACTGTAGCTACACAATGCATTCTATCATGTTAAAATGTGCATAAGACACAAAATAAAAAAATATGGAACAAGCCATTATTCTTCAACAATCTGAGCAAAAATGAAATGCATCTTTCCTATTTTTAACTTCTCTTGTTATTTATTGAATTAAAAAAATCTGCTAGCATGCTTTCATTTTGAAGGTCTTGTTTTTTTCTTCTGAACGTTTACTTCTCGAAACAGCATGTTCTTTCACAAATACAATATCTTAAGTTTCCAAGGATATTAACACTGTTTTCGGTCTTGCTTTCTTCTTGATCTACAGCTTCTGTTTCCTCCCAGTCATTTATTTATTTTTCCTGCTTGCCTATGTTGGTCTCTGTGTCACACTAGAGGTTTTCTTCATACATCTGGTGATTTTGGCTGTCTGTGCTTACACCTTCTTAAATAAATGTAAAATTTAGGGCTGGTCGGTTTCTCAGTTGGTTAGAGCACAGTGTTGTAACACCAAAGTCAAGGGTTTGGATCCCCACACCGGCCAGCTGCCAAAAATAAAATGAACGTAAAAATTTTAAATAATATAGGAAAGTACACAGAAAGTAAAAATCCCCCCAAATCGCATCACTTAGGGAAATCACTGTTCATATTTCAGTTAATATTCCTCTCTATTGATGAACGTATCTGAATTGCAGATTATTTCTCTAG
The DNA here is from genome assembly GCF_000696425.1 of Galeopterus variegatus. NCBI lineage: Eukaryota > Metazoa > Chordata > Mammalia > Dermoptera > Cynocephalidae > Galeopterus > Galeopterus variegatus. The sequence continues at coordinate 144,336 of NW_007728935.1, forward strand.
TAGAATTATTAGGTCAAAAGATTTGGCATCGCTTAAGGCAACGTGTAATTTCTCAGCTTTGAAATTTCGACCTAGAGGTAGCTAACTTCTTTTGGGACTGATTTTAGCTTCCAAATCCAGAATGTGCCACAAATGGCCACAGCGGGCAAGGTCCTATATTATTCCTCGCCATCAACGTTCGGGCAGCTGTTAGCGTCCCGATTTCAGAGAGAAAGAAAAATCAAGCCACTGCCTGGAGCCAGCGCTCTCCTCACGTGAGGCCCCTGCTTTTCCTTTAAATGCCCGCCCACGTGACCTCAGACGTGAACAGACGGAGGAGATTCACGCTTCAGGGTAACCAGTCTTCCCTCCCCTACTTTCGCGGCCCTAAGGTTTCTGGCATTCCCTCCCCGGAAGCCACAACTCTGGTGGAGACTTTCTCTTCCTCATCTCCTCCGTCGTGTCACCTGTCCTCGCTCCTTTCCGTCAGCCACAGGCCCTAGGGCTCCCTCTTCCCGACAGAATCCCACCTTCCCAAGGAAAGGCCGACAGGAAACTACAACTCCCGGAGGGCGCCGCGGGCCCCGCCCCCGGCGGCGCGCAGTGTAGGTCGGGGACTGCGGTCCCGCAGTCTTCTCGCAGCGTGCTGCCCGGAGCAAGCGCACTACAGGTCCCGTGGCTCTTCGCGCGCCAGCCGGACCGGGGTGGGGCGGGGCTGGAGAGGCCGGGGCTGGCGGGCGGGCGGGCTGGCGGAGGAAGGGGGTGGGAGCGGAGGCGATGG
>NW_007728935.1:145817-158496 GCF_000696425.1 Galeopterus variegatus
AGGGCCCGCCGCGGCTCTCAGCCCAGCCGCCGGGAAGGTGCCTCAGGCGTCGGCCATGAAGCGGAGCGACCCGCATCACCAGCACCAGCGGCATCGCGACGGCGGCGAGGCCCTAGTCAGCCCCGACGGCACCGTCACCGAGGCGCCGCGCACAGTCAAGAAGGTATTGGGGCCGGGCTGCCTCTTGTGGAGAGGAAGGGAGGGCGGGGAACCACAGATCCTCTCGGCACAGCGGCACCACCCTCCACGCCCTCCCTCCGATCATAGGAGCAGAGAGACCCCTTTTCCCCTCAAACCCTCTCTCTCCGAGATGCCTCCACCCGGCCCCCAGTGCGGGGGAGCGGGGACTCCAGGTGGCACGGTCGTACTTCACTATGAGTGACATGGAGGTAGCGCTGTCCCCTACTACTAGGAATAGGCAGAGGTACCTAATACTACACCCCGCGCCCCCGACACACTCCCGTGTCTTATTTTCCAGACTATCGGGGGAGGAAACCCCAAAGATAGACAAAAACCTTACCGTTTGCAGGAATTCACCCAGCAATAAGGGTGGAAAGATCTTTTCTACTTGTAGAACGAGTAAGCAGTACTTACCTCGCATTGAAATCCTCAGTTGTCTGGTTTCTGTCCAGATGATGACTTTTTGCCTTTCTGTGGCCAACCACTTCCATCGATGCTGGGCCCTTCATTTCCAGCTACTGCAGTATCCTTGCATCTTCTCAATGTAGAAGACTAATGGAGAGATTCTCTTCATTCTTTTATCTTAAGAGTTTGGTCCTTCCCTCTCAGTAGTTGGTCATTAGGATCATCAGAGTGTATGAAGAGAATGATTGTTTTATTGGTTCCTTTATTATAATCTGAAAGTGTTAGGAAGAAATGCTGCTACTTTTGGGAAAGATGATCATGGTGGGGCTTTCAGTCTCAGCTGTCAGTTTCTTTCAGATGTAGTTTTGAAAGAAAAAACACCTCAAACACCAAGGAGCAAGTGTGCTTAGATGTATGAGTATGATATCCCGTTTTACGTGTGTCTATCTTAAAGCTATCCATGGTGTGTCTATCTTAAAGCTAAATCGACACGGAAAAAAGCAAATATTGGAAAAGACAGAGATGTGGATCATATAAAAAGGGCTCTGTTATGGCTCTAATTTCCTAGGCACAATATGAACAGAATGATTAATGTTATTTTTAATTGCCGTGAATGATTTTTAATTGCTTTATCAGAATAGCAATAAAAGAATGTGAAGTGCATTGGTTTTATTCTGTGTAGGACTCAGCTGAATTGAAATCTTGGATCCAGCCTAACTTTTTGTTGTAATAGATTCATAATTATGGTATAACAGATAACCCTTTCATTCTAACTACCCAAATATAGGTGAAAAATGATGTCAGAGGCAAGACTGAAAGAATTTGTTTAATAATGCTTTTTTTAACAGCAGTTTTGTTGTTTGCAGTATGAAACTCATTTTGAAGGAATTATAGTAGAAAGAGGCAGCCAGGGGCACCAGTGCTGGTGAACACCTAGATATAAGGCTGGAAATCTGAAGCATATTTCTGGCTAGTAGAGATGCTTTATAATTTTGGTCAAATATTTTTCTTGTGATTAAGAGTCTTTGTATGTAAAATCTGTAATTTGATTAGATCTCTTGAGGGTAAATGTGTTTAACAAATTGCTTTTAGAGCATGGAGTTTACAGTCAGGCAGACCTGGGTTTGAATTCTAGCACCCTCACTACTACCTTTTGAGTAATTTCCAAATTCTACAAATCACAATTTCCTCTTCTATAAAATGAGGCTACTAATTATGATTGAGGATTAGAAATATTTGTAAATAGCTTAGCATTGAACTTGGCACATATAGTAGGGTCTTAAGAAATGATGGCTTTTATTATTATGAAAATTGATTTTTATTTTACTCCTTCCATCATGGCTTAAGTGCCACCATGACCTCTTCTGAAAGGTACACACAATTCAATAGATTCTATATAAAGAATTTAAAAAATCACAGGCCAGCATACCACAGTCTGTTTTTCTTAATTCTAGATGTGCTTCTTGACCCTTTTCCTTGTCGCAGAACCACCTTCTTCCTGTTTTTTCAGCATCAAAATACATGTTCCATGATTCTAGATTTATTCAGCAGCCTCAAGGCTATGGAAGACAGGGCTGAGCTTGCCTTACAATGTTAATTGCACCAGAAAACAACTCTGCTGAAAGTTAAGCAGGTGAAGCTGGGCAAGGATGCAGCTGTATGACACAATTAAGGGCATTGCTGAGCTGCTTTTTGGGGGCAGAATCTTTAACCTTGATAATTATTTGGCTAAATGAAAATAAGTGCATGAGATTGCCCTTCTTTCCCTAAGTTGAAAGTCAACTTAGCAAGGGACTACAGTGTGACATTTTGATGTGTTGAGCCATTCTTGATTCTTAGATTATCTATTTAAATAATCATTCTGCCCTTGACTCCCTTCTGCTTTTATTATAGTGTATAGGATTGAAATAGCTGCCTTTGGCTATGTAACTGATGACTGTTGCTTTTATTTTGTAACGGTCATGTACAGACTTTAAGTCACATTTCTACTCATGGTTTCCCTTACTGTATTCATGTACTGTCATCAGTTTTCTTAGTTCTGTTCCTCTGCTCAGCCACACAAGGGAAATAAACTTTTTCCAAGAGCCAGAATTCCCAAGTGCAGTAGCTAACAGGAATGAACATATGGTGTGCAGGTTACTCAGCCACTTCTTATCTTTAGCACCTGCCTGCATCCTGTAACTTGTGGTGCTCTGGGGGTCAGATCTTGTCATTGTAGCTATGATATATTTATATATAATGTCCTTCTTCATAAGCTCACATAAGTGAACCCAGCAAACCAAAAATCTCTTTAAAAAGTAATTTGTGAAAAGGGAAGATAAATTCCACAGCGAATGCTGCAGCAGTAGGTCAGAAGATTTCTTCCCTATGTTCTTGAAAATGGGTGATAGGAGTGTTGGAGCTCAGCAGGGAAAATAAGGCAGGAGAGGATTTATTTCCGAAAAGTTAAAACTTTCTGACAGTAAGGCTGCAAACTGAAGGACCTCAACTAGTTTGTGCTTACATCAGTATCAGTAATGACCATGTTCAAACAGACTATTTCTTTTGGCAAACATATCCACCTTGCACTGGCTTTGTTGCTTTCAGGAGAGAATGAGTTGAGCCATGTTAGCACTTTCCTGCCCTGAATTGTTTAAGCTTTTGATTTAGTTAATTATAGATTACTGAAATGGAATGTTTGGGATATAGGCAAGGGAATGTGGGAGCGGTATGACTACTTTTGCCACTTAGAAAAGTACAGCTTTGAAAAGTGTTCAGTGAGGCAATTGGCAGTTGGACACTAATAATAGTTACCATTAATTGACCTTTTATGTGCCAGAAATTGTCATAGTCATTTCTGTAATCCTGATAACAAACACTCTGAGATATAGGTGGTATTATCTCCATTTTTCAGATGAGGAAATGAGGTTCAGAAAGGTTAAGTGCTTTGCCCAAGATTATACATTTAGAAAGTGGTGGAGGTAGGACTTAAACCCAGATCTGTTTCCAAAGCCCTTGTCTTTTTCATTATACCATGCTGATTCTTTTCTAACCTCTTAGATGCAGGTTTGTAGCCTTCTCCCAGAAGTCTTTTAAAATACTAAGTAAACTCTAAGGTGTGTCTGTCTGGCTAAGGCTTAGGTCATCCCAAGACCAGAGTAAGGAGGGTGTGAGTCAGGGCTTCAGGGAGAGGACAGGAGAAAATTGTACAAATGTAGAAACTCAAAGAATTTTAAAATTAGAATAGGGGAAGAAGAGCATCTTATACAGAAAAGCATTTCAAGATCAGTGATGTACCTTCACATTAGTAATTTACCAATAATCAGAGAAATATATCCTTATTTTTAAAGTTAAAAATAAATCTGGAGTATTTGAGGAATACACTCCTCCTTTCCATTCAGGTAACAATTTTTCCCTGGTCTTTAAGTCCCACCTTCTCTATGAATCAATCTCTGATTAAACCTTTTGAAAACTGGAAGGGGAAACATGTTATATATTCCTGCTATGTACCAGGCATTGTACTTAGAGCTTTATGTTTCTTCAGTTAACTTTAAGAGCTCTCAGAGTTGTACTTGTTTTATTGAGGAAACTGAGGGTTGAGGAGATAAGGAATTTAACTCAAAGTTACACAGTAATGTGATGGAGCTAACAGAACCCTAATCTGTTTGACTCCAAATCCCAAACTCTTGCTTTTCTTTTTTTTTTTTTTTTCCCTTTTTGTCTTTTTTCGTGACCGGCAACGGATCGCAACCCTCAGTGTCGCGCCCGCACTGGACCGGGACCGGCAACGGGATCGCAACCCTCGGTGCTGCGCCCGCACCTCGCTCAGCCAGTGAGCCGCAGGTCTGTATGTGGGATCCGAACCCTCCGCGGTAGTGCCGCTGCGCTCCCAAGTGGCGCACTGTAGCAGTGCGCCACTGGGCCGGCCCAATTGCTTTTCAATTCAAATATTTTTCTGTTCAAAACTCAGGATTGAACCTTTTATTTATTTTATTTTATTTTATTTATTTATTTTTTAAAAAGATGACCGGTAAGGGGATCTTAACCCTTGACTTGGTGTTGTCAGCACCACGCTGACCCAGTGAGCAAACCGGCCATCCCTATATGGGATCCGAACCCGGGGCCTTGGTGTTATCAGCACCGCACTCTCCCGAGTGAGCCACGGGCCGGCCCAGGATTGAACCTTTTAAATCTTTATCTGTGTTTTCTAAACACAAACAAATAAAGGGGGTGGGAGAAGAAGACAGAATAACCACAAAAATTCCTTGAACTATTTAAGTCAAGTAAACAGATACGATGTGCAGGGGGAGGGGTGGCGGTGGAGAGGAACAGGTAAAGGGGCATGAAAATCAAGTGCAATGTATTTTGAGAAGTAAAATTGAAAAAAATAAAATAAATTTATTGAAAACAAATAAATTTATTGCGATGTTTTATGGCATAGCAAAGTAAATAAATAAATAAATCTTAATCTGTATTTTTTGGGGGATTTTTTGTTATTGCACTAACAGGCAGTTTCTTTTTATTCGTTGAACTGGTTGAAGATATATATATATAAATAGAGAGAGAGATTCAATATATAGATAGATATATTTTTGGCAGCTGGCTGGTACAGAGGTTGAATCCTGGACTGTGGTGTTATCAGTACCATACTCTAACTTATATTTTTTTGTGAACGTTTATGAATTTTCTGAGAAAGCAACCCTTATTGTGCATAATTTGTGAATTCTATTCTCCTTGACCATAGGAAAGATTGAACATTAAGAGCTGTTTTAGGAGGTTTTTCAGGGCTGAAGTTGCAGTTGTGTGTGATATTTTGAGGACGACTGCTTAGGTCCTTAGTGTCCAGTTAATTGAAGAAATGGGTAGTTCATGAAAAAGGGAGAGTGAGTTACTATGTTATTTCCTTGACAATGGTCCCCTCCCCCCAGTGAAAAAGAAAAAAAAAGGTTTGTTGTAATGTGTATTCAGACCCTTTGTTGAACTGAGTTTATAAAGAATATACAGTTTCTTCCATGATAGCTCTTTTTCTTTTCTTTCTTTTTTTTTTTTTTTTTGAAGTCTTAAATTTAGCAATCAAGGATTGTATACCAACTTTAGTGACACTAATGTTAGTAAGTTCTGATAACCCATTACCTTTGGCCCAGCCATAAAGGTACGGCTGAGGTGGATGGCAGGAGAACAATCTCGGCAGTCTTCCTGATCCACCTCCCTGCCCTCATGGTCAGATGGAAGGTGCAATTAGAGGAGCTGAAATTCCATTCACCCAATAAGAGGCTTAGTGAGCTTGATCAGATTTCTATGGAATGTGTGGAGCTTTTTATAGTAAGAATGACCTATGACCTGAGATTTGGTGAGAGCAGAGCAGAGGAGAAAGCAACGACGATTGAAGTTCTTCCATAATAGTTCCTAAGTCTAGAATTTTTTTTTTTTTCGTGACCGGCAACGGATCGCAACCCTCAGTGTCGCGCCCATACCGGACCGGGACCGGCCACGGGATCGCAACCCTCGGTGTTGCCCCTGCACCTCGCTCAGCCAGTGAGCGGCAGGTCTGTATGTGGGATCCGAACCCCCGGCGGGAGCGCCACCGCGCTTCCCAAGCGGCGCACTGTAGCAGTGCGCCACCGGGCCGGCCCAAGAATTATTTTGATTAAATTAATTAAGACATATGATGTGGATGATTTTCAGTCTCCCTCTTCCCCAGCTGTATTCTGCAACAATCCGATTAGCCATTTTCCCTCTTGGACACTTACATTAACAGCTGGTGATTTTCTATTCTTTTTTCCAAAGGTCTATCAGTTGAAATTTATCAGTTTGGGGTACCTAATTCTTAGCTCATAACCTGTATTAAGGAAGTGTACAAGAGCTGCTAGTTAAGTTTCTCTGACTATATCGCTTTTCCTTAAAGCCTTTTTAAATATTGCAAACCTGAGACTAAAACTGGCTTCATCTTCCCTACAAACTTATCTCCCGCAATGCTCCCAATGTGAACCTTTTTGAGCACTCTGAAAGATCTGATAGTGTTGACCACCTTTTCTTGGAAACTCTTCTTTTGGTTTCGGTGACACTTACAGTGGCTACAATTTACGGACTACTTGTTCTGTGCCAAACATCATTCTATTTCATCTCATTTAATCCTTATAACAACTTTATCAATTGAGTAGTATTATCTTTGTTTTACAGATGAGAAAATATAGGCTCAAAGAGAGTAATTAACGTGCCCAGGGCTTTCCCAATCTGTGATGCTTTTGGGGATCAGTGAGGTGAAACATTTCCCATAGCAATAGTGGGAGGCTTTGCCAGACTGCCAACCCCCTACTGCTCTGACCAAACTTCCATGTGAAGTCTGCTTGAACTTTTGCTGAGACTACTGTGCAACCCTTCGAATCTCAGGATCTACCTTCCTACGTAGGGAGGCCCAAACCACCATGTATCACATCCCTGTTACTTCAGTCGCTACCAGACATCCTGTCATCCATTATCTTCCTAATACTCATTCCTCTACCACTCTCTTCATCCGCAGCTGATACAGTCCACCAACCCTTTCCACTGTGTCCTGTAAACATCTGTCTCCATTATCAGCAACTCTATGTAGTGTGAACCTCTAGTAGCAAGATCAAGTCACAGGAGCAACAAGTAGCAGTGCTGTTAGGGTTGGCACTTGATGTCTACAACTATAATGGTACACACTCAGCTGCCGCGTCTCCTACTTGGCAGTAGCAATCATGACATCTTTGCCAAGCCAATTCTGTAATTTTGTATATTTTTAGCTGTGTAGCCCTCACACAGTTTCTCCACTCTGAAAGTTACCTCATATTCCTTTCTGTAAATTCTTTTTCTGTTTAATTCAACCAGAGTTGACTTCTGTTGCTTGTAGAACTCTGAGTGGATGCACTAGTTGAACATAACCTTTTTAGTTCCCTGCACCCATGGAGCTGAGAGTGCTAGAGAAAATCAGAAAATCAGGCAGATCAGTGTGACTATAAATTCATAATCAGCCTCATTATGTGTAATCAACATTGCCTAGCAATATTATACATTTCTTTAGTAAGTTGACTTTTCCACTCACTGAAAATGACTATTTCATAGTCTATTTCTTATCCCTCATGTATTCATCTTTTTTATTTTTTAACCAGCGAATAGGTCTTATGCTTCAGTATAAAAACAGAAGCCACCAAATGAGAATTTTTTCATTTTCGTACCTCCCAAATCTACAAACCCATGTGCCTCTGGGATACATTTTTTTCTTTTTCCTTCCTGTTATGACAGAGGAAGGCTTTTTTGTTCTATCAAAGACCAGTCCTTCCACAGGTGCTATAATCACATTTTCTTTTGTCTTCTTAAAGAACTTCTTCCTTTTGGGCCGGCCCGGTGGTGCACTGCTACAGTGCGCCGCTTGGGAGCGCGGCGGTGCTCCCGCTGAGGGTTCGGATCCCACATACAGACCGGCAGCTCACTGGCTGAGCGAGGTGCGGGCGCAACACCGAGGGTTGCGATCCCGTTGCCGGTCCTGGTCCGGTACGGGCATGACACTGAGGGTTGTGATCCGTTGCCGGTCACGAAAAAAGACAAAAAGGAAAAAAAAAGAACTTCTTCCTTTTGTCATTTCCTCTTTCTGCTAGATCCTTTTCTTCAGTATTCAGATTTGCTCTGCCATCTCCCATTTTGAAAACCCTATCATTTGACCTGCATGTTTCCTTTTTGCCACTGTCCTGTTTTTCTACTCTCTTTCACAGCCAAGGTTCTTTAAAAAAAAAAAAAAAAAAAAAAAAATGACTGCTAAGAGGATCTTAACCCTTGACTTGGTGTTGTCAGCACCACGCTCTCCCAAGTGAGCCACAGGCCGGCCCTCAACAGCCAAGGTTCTTACAAGAGTTTCTATATGTGCTGTGTATGCTTTGCTTCTTATAAACTCCTTAACCCACTTCTACTCTGATACTCTGACCAAAACGAAACCCTCTAGCTAAAGTTGCTGATGTCCATCAAACTGGGAAACATGGTTGTCTTTTTTTTCAGTCCTCCTCTTATTAGACCTCTCAGCAGCAGCCTTTTGCAGCTACTCCATATGAAACGCTCTCCTCCTTTGGCTTCTATGACACCACTCTTTAGTAATTTTCATCTTATTTCTCTGGCTGCTCTTTCTCAGTCTTTGTTGGCTCCTTCTCCTTGGTCTTGGGCCCTCTGCTCTTTTCATTGTGTAATCTCTCTGAGTCATCTATGCCATTCATGTGCCTTTGAGTATCATCTACATGCCAACAACTGCCAAAATTTTATGTATAGCCAAGACCCCTCTTCTGAATACCAGTCTCACCTATGTACAACTGCCTACTTGCAGCTGGACTTTGAAACCTTCATGTCTCAGCTGGCCAGTTAGCTCACTTGGTTAGAGCGTGGTGCTGATAACACCAAGGTCAAGGATTCAGATCCTTATAGGCCAGCTGCCAAGCAAAACAAAAAAAAACTTTCTTGTCCAAAACTGAATTTTGTCTGTCTAATCCCCCACATATTTTGTTCTTGTTTTCTTCATATCAGTTAAATGGCACTTCCATTATTTTTTTTTCCTTAAAAAAATGTTTTTTATTACACAAGTAATTCAATCTAACAAAGCAGAAGACCTTCCTTGGCCCTCAGCCAGTCTTATTCCCCTCCCCAGAGGTGATCTCTGCTATCAATTTATTTATCTTTATAGACTTTTTTCTGTGAATATTTGTTCATAGAGAAATCTATAAATAAAAGCAGACTGTATACACATTGTTTTGCAGGTTCCTTTTTTACTTAATAGAATGTCTTGGAGCTTTTTCTGTGTCAGTACATATGAGGGTACTTCAAAAAGTTTGTGGAAAAATAGGATTAAAAGATAATACAAATAGGCCGGCCCGTGGCTCACTCGGTAGAGTGCGGTGCTCATGACACCAAGGCCACGGGTTCGGATCCTATATAGGGATGGCCGGTTTGCTCACTAGCTGAGCGTGGTGCTGACAACACCAAGCCAAGGGTTGAGATCCCCTTACCGGTCATCTTTATAAAAAAAAAAAGATAATACAAATGTTTCCATGAATTTTGGGGGTGGGGGAGGGAGAGGGAGATTCAAACCCTTGACCTTGGTATTATAACATCTCCACGAATTTTTTTAATACCCTAGTATAGATCTATCTCATTCTTTTTAACTGCTGAATTGATTTCCAAAGTCTGTACCATTGTTTATTAAACCATTCTTCTGTCGATGCTCATTTAACTTAACTTTTTTCCCCTTTCATTATACACAGTGCTGTAGTAACTATCTGTATGCATTCTCTTTGTGTATATGTAGAATTGCTTCTCTAGGATAGATATCTAAAAGCAGAATTTTTGGGTTGAAAGATATCTATAATGCCATGTTGCCTTCAAAAATGCAGCACTATTTTCCATATCAGCTAACTATAGACAAGACATTTCTTTCATCACGCCCTCACCAATACTGGATAATTTTTACATCTTTGATGTGGAAAAGCTTTCACCTTTCTTTTTATTGACATTCTTCTGCCTAAATGAGGCTGAGAATATTTTCATGAATATATTGGCAGTTTATATTCTTTTTCTTCTAACTGTTCATATTCATTAACAAATTATTTACCGAGTGACTACTGTGTGCCAAGTGCTGGGGATACAGCAGTGAACAAAATAGATAAAAATTTCTGCCCTATTGAATTATCTTTTTCATTTGGTTGTAGCAATTCTTTATATATTCTGGATATTAATTCTTTGTGTGTGTGTTGCAAATATTTTTTCTTACTCTTTTTTGATTTGTAACAGTGTTTGTGATTTTTAAAGTCTTTATGTAGTCAAATTTAGCAGTTTTCCTTTTGACTTAAACATTTTGTGTCTTAGAATGGCCTTTCTCACCCCAAGTTTATAAACAAATTCTTCTATATTTTTTTCAACTGTTTTTATGATTGTGTTTATTATTTCTTGGTCTTCAATCCATCTGGAATTTATTTCTGTTTGTAATGGAAGGTAGTTCTCTTTGTTCTCAAATAGAATGTAATATTTTACCTTTTTCTGATTTGTTCTCTGATTTTTTTTTCTCTCTAACTTGTCCTTCTTAACTTTTTTCTTTCTTAACTTTTAGCTGTACATGTAGAAATAACTTTTGATTGAAGACAGTGCTTATTTATTAACTCAAGAATGACACTAAAAACTACCATCCTGGTACTGCTAATTTTATTCTTATAATGAGTTACACACAGAAACACATGCTATTTTAGTAAATTTTTCTTATTGTTTAGTTGATATAGATTAGTTTTATGTTTTGACAGAAACTGGAGCCTCAGTGGTATCTCAAATACATACCTTATGCAGCAGTGGTCTGCAGAAGAATTCATCTTCTGCAATTTTACTAAGATGGATAAATGTAATACTGTGTGGTCCTTTTCCAAAATGATACCAGATTTTTCTTTTTTCTTAAAAGATGACTGGTGAGGGGATCTTAACCCTTGACTTGGTGTTGTCAGTACCACGCTCTCCCAAGTGAGCCATGGGCCAGCCCCCCCCCCTTTTTTAAAGGAAAATTATCAGGAATTGAGTATGTGTGATGAGGCCGATGGAACAAAAATTTTTGCTTTGTTTAGGTAGTTGTGTGCATTTACCTTTCAAAGTTAACATTATCCGCTCCTGGTTAAAGAGGGACTTCTTTTCCTGGAAGGTAAATAAAGATTCTTCTTTAACAAAACTTTATTGGAGGGCCGGCCTGGTGGTGCACTGGAGAGTGTGCTGCTTGGGAGCGCAGCAGCGCTCCAGCTGAGGGTTCACTGGCTGAGCGCGGTGCGGGCGCAACACCGAGGGTTGCGATCCCGTTGCCGGTCCCCGGTACAGGCGCGACACCGAGGGTTGCGATCCTGTTACCGGTCAGTAAAAAAGACAAAAAGGAAAAAAAAAACAAAAAAAAAAACAAAAAAAAAACTTTATTGGATAAAGCTCAGTCAAGTCTAGTCTTGGGTCACTCTGCTTTGGGAGACAGAAATGGAATAGGAATTTTTACTACATTAATTCATCTCTTTTTTTTTTTTTCCTATAAGGAAGAAAGTTAATTAGTCTAATGTTATTTCCTTTTTAGGACCCATGCTAGAAGTAGAAGTAGAGAAGTAATTTTACTGCTTTTGGGTACTTGTCTTAATTATCTCCCCTGATACATTGTGTGCTTCTTTTGTGCAAAATCTATGTGTTCTGTGCCACATACTACTAAATGCTAGAGTTATATAATTATCGATATACCATTCTTGCCCTCAAGAAGAAAGTAGGAAATGTAGATATAGAAGTAAATACGGGGGCCGGCCTGGTGGCGCACTGCTACAGTGCGCCGCTTGGGAGTGTGGCGGCGCTCCCGCCGAGAGTTCGGGTCCCACATACAGACCTACCGCTCACTGGCTGAGCGAGGTTGCGGGTGCAACACCGAGNGTCACGAAAAAAGACAAAAAGGAAAAAAAAAAAAGAAGTAAATACGGTACTGGCAAGCTGCTAAAAAAATAAATAAATACAGTCTAGTTTGATACGAGCAATACCGAAAGCAGGAATTGTAGTTGGGAGAGCATTGAAATTAAATTGTACAAAAAAAAGAAAAGAGGCCGGCCCGGTGGCGCACTGCTACAGTGCGCCGCTTGGGAGCGCGGCGGCGCTCCCACCGAGGGTTCGGATCCCACATACAGACCGGTTCCCGCTCACTGGCTGAGCGAGGTGCGGGCGCAGTGCTGAGGGTTTCGATCCTGTTGCCGGTCCCGGTCCGGTACGGGCGCGACACTGAGGGTTGCGATCCGTTGCCGGACACGAAAAAAGACAAAAAGGAAAAAAAAGAAAAGAAAAATGAAATCGAGGTGTATCACCTTAGGAAAACTAGTTGGTTGTTTACCGAAGAGGTTTCACAATGCAGTAGAACCTTTGTGAGGTTTTCTTGTTCCAGCCTTACAAAAAGTCCAGAAATTCACATTTTTAGTACATTCAGAGTTCATTTACCTTTTAGGACTGGCTCACGCAAACCAAGTCACAGGAAACATATTTAAAACAAAATGTGAACTCCTGTTTTTTTTTTTTTAAAAGATGACCGGTTAGGGGATCTTTTTTTTTTTTTTTTTTTTTTTTTAAAGGG
>NW_007728935.1:159217-170152 GCF_000696425.1 Galeopterus variegatus
GATGACCGGTAAGGGGATCTTAACCCTTGACTTGGTGTTGTCAGCACCACGCTCAGCCAGTGAGCGAACCGGCTATCCCTATGTGGGATCTGAACCCGGGGCCTTGGTGTTATCAGCACCGCACTCTCCCGAGTGAGCCACGGGCCGGCCCAGGTTAGGGGATCTTAACCCTTGACTTATTGTTGTCAGCACCACGCTCTCCCAAGTGAGCTAACCGGTCATCCCTATATAGGGATCCAAGCCCGCAGCCTCGGTGCCATCAGCACCACACTCTCCCAACTGAGCCATGGGCCGGCCTCTCAAAATGTTAACTCCTAATTTACAGTCAGATATATGACACTTAAGCTGAGCTGATATACATGTCAGTCAGAGGATACTCTGGAAAATCTACGTGGGAGGTCTAATTATAGTTAGAGGCAGTTTATTAAGTTTGGAATCATTTAGATCCTTGCTACTCAAATTGACCCTTTCTACTAAAGCCAGAAGTATTGGTATTACCTGGGATCTTGTCTGAAACTAACAGTCTCGTCCAATTCTGCTTCTGTACTAGTGTATACCTGCCAGAACCTCAATTTTTTACTCATTGTTGAGTAGATGTTGGCTTAGCAGTTGGTCTTATTTCAGGTTTCTCTTTTATGAAACTTCAGAGTGTAGAGGCAAGAAAATCATTTCAGAGTTTGTGGAATGGTGGAAATTTATAATAAAACTTGTTATAAGACTTGTTATAGCTAGCTGCCAAAAAAAACCCCTTGTAATTAAATACTTGACAGACATATAGAGACATAGAAACACAGGCACAGATACACAAAGACAGAGACACAGGCTGCCTATACACTGAGATCCCCTACCCTCGTTTACACACATACCACAGAATCCCCCCAAGAACCTTCTACCTAGTCCCTTCCCATACAGAGAGACCCCACACCCATGGAAAGAATCCCATGTATCTCCACAGAGAGTCCCCTACTTGCACCCACAGAGACACCCTACACAGACCCACACTCTCCCTGAGGCCCACCCACACACAAAAACATGGAGACACACACACACACAAACTGACACCCAACAGACAATGCTTAAAACTGAGATTTTCTTTCTTTCTTTTTTTTGACCGGTAAGGGGATTGCAACCGTCCGCACGGTGTTGACCGCACCATGCTCAGCCAGTGAGCGCACCGGCCGTTCTCGGCGCCGCCAGTGCCGCACTCTCCCCGGTGAGCCACGGGGGCCGGCCCAAAAACTGAGATTTTCATAGAACTTGAGCAGTGTTCTCCATAGTTATTTTGAGAAGGGACAGGTATTCTCTCTAAGATACTTCTAACTGAGCCAGAAAATGAAGCAAAAATGGACGTGCTGCCTTTGGATCTGCAGAACAGTGAATGATACAAAGCCAGTTTTATGTGAATTCCTGTTTCTGGAACTGCTTGTTCATGGGCATCATCTTTAGTTTGTTGTACTCATCATGCTTGGGTGGAAAGTCATTCTCATCTTATTTTCTCTTAGGAGCTTGCATCCTAAATTGCTGCTTAAGCAGAGTTTTATACTCAGTTCCTCTTGGTGCGCTAGTTAACACACTCCCTTGGTGCTGTCTGAGTCACATAAATCTCAGCATTGGAAGATCCAGAAATATTGCACATAAATGGAGAATTTCATGCTGAGTCCTCTGTGGGTGTGTGGAACTGAGGAACATAGAGGAAATATTATTTTAAAAGTAGAAAGAGATGTAATTTTGCGTGTTAGGTCATTCAGGCTATAGGTTTCAATAGAGAACTGTGATGAAACTTAGGAATGACTCACGGGAATTATTTAGTTGTAAGTTAAAAGATTTTTAACCTACACTGATGTGAGCAGGGGATGGCACATTGTACTGTGTTGGCTTGGTAGGTCACTGGTAGCTACATAGCCAGATAGTTTAGTTTCTCAACTAACATCTTGTGAGAAGTATTTTATTAAGAAAAAGGAGACTCAACATGTACAGCATGTGTGTGTTTGTGTAAATACTTGAGGGTTTCTGTCCTACTGAGGGAGTTAGACGCCAGAGACAATAGTAGAATAGTTTCACAAATGTAGGTTCCAAAAAGAAATAAATATTTTTCTCTTGCTGTCTGGTACATGTATATGTATTCATTTGACCAAATGCCTGTCTAAAAAATTTTATTTTCAAACATACCAACAAGTGCTGAGAAAATTGTACTCACTGCCCAATTTAACAAATGTTATCATTATGCAAAATTTTCTTTAGATATTTTTTAAAGATATAAAATATTGTAGATAAAACCAAAAATTTTATTTTCAAACATACCAACAAGTGCTGAGAAAATTGTACTCACTGCCCAATTTAGCAAATGTTATCATTATGCAAAATTTTCTTTAGATATTTTTTAAAGATATAAAATATTGTAGATAAAACCGAAGATCCGTTTTTACTCCTTCATAGAGAATGAATAGATCATTCCCATTCTTCCCTTCTTTCCTTCCCGTTACACACAAAGGTAACTGCTGGCCAAATTTTTCTGTTTATAATTCCCCTCCATGTTTTAATACTTTTGCTATATATTATTTATCAAATATCAGTTGTGTATAAATAAGTAATATATAGCATTGTTTTGACTCAATTTATGTTGAGTTTTAACCACTTTGAACATGTAGATTTTCTAGTTGATTGATTTTAACTACTGTATAATACTTCATATTGTATGTACATACTACAGTTTATCCATTTCCCTATTAATGGACATTAGGTTGTTTCCAATTTTTTTTTTTCTGGAGCGAGCATCATTAATCATGTTATGCATACATGTGAGTGTATCTCTAGGGTATGCATATGTGTAACTGTTTTTGTAGGGTTTATCTCCAGAAGAAAATTGCTTAAGGTATATCAACTTTACGAGATATTCTCAAATTGCATTCTAATGTGATTTTTTAAAAAATTAATTCCGGTTTTCTGAATCTTTGCTAATGTCTGGTATTGTCAGACATTAGACTTGTCAGTCTGGTAGTTGTGAAATAGCATCTCTGCTTTAATTTGCATTTCCTTGGATATTAGTGAGGTTGAGCATCTTTTAATGTACTTGCAGTTCATTTGGATTTCCTTTTTTGTAAAGTATCTGTATTCATATCCTTTCGCAATTTGTTTTTGGATCCTATTGGCTTTTTCTTATTGATTTGTAAAAGTTCCTTACGTATACTTGTTCTAATTCTTTATCAGCTATATGTGTTGCAAATGTCTTCTGGTCTGTGCTTGTTTTACTTATGCCTTTTATACAGGAGATAGAAATTTTAATATAAAATTGATCATTTTTTTCTCTATGTAGTTTGTTCTTTTTGAGTCTTGTTTTAGAAATTTTTACCTATCCTGGGTAAAATTTCTGTCTTCTATATAGTCTTCTTCTTTTTTTTTTTTTTTAAAAGATGACCGGTAAGGGGATCTTAACCCTTGACTTGGTGCTGTCAGCACCATGCTCACCCAGGGAGCTAACCGGCCATCCCTATATGGGATCTGAACCCGTGGCCTTGGTGTTATCAGCACCACACTCTCCCAAGTGAGTCATGGGCCGGCCCTCATCTTAAACATTTTTTTTTTTTTTAAAGATGACTGGTAAGGGGATCTCAGCCCTTAACTTGGTGTTGTCAGCACCACGCTCACCCAATGAGCTAACCAGCCATCCCTGTATGGGATCTGAACCCGTGGCCTTGGTGTTATCAGCACCGCACTCTCCCAAGTGAGCCATAG
Organism: Galeopterus variegatus; assembly: GCF_000696425.1. NCBI lineage: Eukaryota > Metazoa > Chordata > Mammalia > Dermoptera > Cynocephalidae > Galeopterus > Galeopterus variegatus. The sequence goes on from NW_007728935.1 coordinate 162,950, forward strand.
GCCAGCCCTAAACATTTTTAATTGTACAGTTCAGTGGTATTATGTACATTCACATTGTTGGGCAACCATCACCACCATCCATCCCCTGAACTCTTCATCTTCCCAAACTGAAGCTCATACCCATTAAACAATAACTCCACATTTCCTCCTCCCCCAAGCCTCTAGAAACCACCATTCTACTTTGTCTCTATGAATTTGACTACTCTAGGTACCTTATATAAGTAGAGTCATACAATATTTTCCCTTGTGTCTGGACTATTTCACTTAGCATAATGTCTTCAAGGCTCATCCATGTTGTGTCATTTGACAGAATTTCATTCATTTTTAGGGATGAATTGTCTTCTGTTGTATGGATATACCATACTTTGTTTATCCATTTATACAAGTGTTGATAAATACTTGGGTTGTTTCTACCTTTTGGCTATTGTGAATAATGCTTCTATGAATATTGGATACAGATATCTGTTCTAGTCCATGCTTTCAATTCTTTTGGGTGTATACCCAGAAGTGGAACTGCTAGATCATATGATAGTAGTTTTATTTCTTATATTCTAAGGAACTGTCATACTGTTTTCTATAACATCTGTACCATTTTACAGTCCTACCAGCAATGTACAAGGGTTTTAATTTTTCCACATTCTTGATAATACTTGTTATTTTGCTTTTTGATTATAGTCATCCTAATGCATGTGAATTATGTAGAGTTTTAAAATCACTACCACAATCCAATTGTGGAACTTTTCCATTTCCCCCAAAAGTCCCTTTTGCCTATTTGCAGTCAATCCCTGGTCTCCTCTCCACTCCAGATAGTTTGCTTTCTCTTTAGATTCTCCATTTCTGGAAATTTCATATAAATGGAATGATACAATATATGGTCTTTTGTGTCTGGCTTTTTCACTTAGCAAAATGTTTTCGAGGCTTGTTCATGTATTAGTAGTTTGTTCCTTTTTATTTCTGAATATCATTTCATTGTATGGATGTACTACATTTTATTTATCTGTTTAGTAGTTGACGAACATTTAGATTGTGTCCAACTTTTGGCTATTTTGAATAATGCTGTTATGATCAATTATGGATAAATCTTTGTGGAGATGTATGTTTTAATTTCTCTTGGGCAGATATGTAGGAATGGAATTGATAGGTTGTGTGTATAGTTTATGTTTAATTTTTCAAGAAATCAGCAAACTATTTTCCAAAGGGATTGTATGATGTTACATTCCTACCAACAATGCATGAAGGTTTCAGTTTCTCTACCTCCTTGTCAACACTTGGTATTGTCAGTCTTTTTGATAATAGCCATCTTAGTGATTGAATGGTCCTATGTCATTATGGATTTACTTTGCATTTCCCCATGACTAATGATGTTGAACTTTATTAGCCATTTGTATGGCTTTTTTGGTGAAATGTTTATTTAAATGGTTTGCTTATTTTTAATTAGGTTGTTTTATTATTTTATTGAGTTGTAAGAATTCCTCCTATATTCTATACACATGTCCTTTTTCAGATATATGATTTGCAAATATTTTCTCCTAGTTTGTGGCTTGTCTTTTCATTTTCCTAATGATGTATTTTAAAGAATTAATGTTTTTAATTTTGAAAAAAATTTAATTTATTACTTTTTTTTTTCCTTTTTGTCTTTTTTACTGACCGGTAACGGGATCGCAACCCTCGGTGTTGCGCCCGCACCGCGCTCAGCCAGTGAGCGGGAACCGGTCTCCACATGGGATCCAAACCCTCGGCGGGAGCGCCACTGCGCTCCCAAGCGGCGCACTCTCCAGTGCGCCACTGGGCCGGCCCTAATTTATTACTTTTTTAGCAGATTATGCTTTTGGTGTTATATCTATGAAATCTGTCTGACTCAAGGCTACAAGAATTTTTTTTTATGTTTTCTTTTAACAGTTTTATAGTTTTAGGTTTTACATTTAGACTTTTGGGATGAGATATTGGCCCAATTTTTTTCTTCTGTATGGATATCCAGTTGTCCCAGCACCATTTGTTGAAAAGACTACTTTTTCCTTATTGAATTGTTCTGACACCTTCATCAGTTGTCTACAGATATGTGGATCTATTTCTGGACTATGTTTTGTTCCATTGATCTTATATCTATCTTGACACCAATATGATTCTTTGGTTTTTGGAGTGGCTGGCTAGTATGGGGAACCAAATCCATGACCTCTAACCAGTTGAGCTATGTGGCCAGGCCCTACGATTCTTTCTTGATTACTGTGGCTTTATATAAGTACTGGAATTGGATAGTATAAATCCTCCTATTTTGTTCTTTTTCAAAATTATTTTGGGACTTGTAGGTCCTTTAAATTTCCATATAAATTTTAGGATAAGTTTGACAATTTCTACCAAAACGCTTGCTAGATGTTCATAAGGATTGCATAGAATGAATCTATAGGTCAGTTTGGTAAAATTCCCATCTTAATGATATTGACACTTCCAATACATGAACATGCAATGCCTCTCCATTTATTTAGATCTTCTCTAATTGTTCTATAGCAATGTTTTGTGCTTTACGGTGTAGAAGTCTAGTTTTTTTTGTTTGTTTGTTTTTTAAAGATGACCTGTAAGGGGATCTTAACCGTTGGCTTGGTTAAAGCCAAGTGTTGATAAAGCACTTGGCTTTATAGGGATCATTGAGTGTAATCACTGAGTGACAATTTTTTTCTCCTTCGCTTGGGGTAATGTCTTTTAAACTATCTTCTGTTTGGCTAGCTGATCTGCTTTTTGTTCATTAGGTATTTGGCTTGCTTTTGGTGGATCTTACACAATTTAATGCTGGCACACTCAGCCAGTGAGCTAACTGGCCATCCCTAGATAGGATCCAAACCTGTGGCTTTGGTGTTATCAGCACAGCACTCTCCCGAGTGAGCCATAGGCCAGCCCTTAAGTCTAGTATTTTTTAGTGAAATTTTATTTCTAAGTATTTTTTTTTTGATGCTCTTGCATACGGAATTGTTTACTTAATTTTATTTTCAGATTGTTTATTTCTAGTGTATAGAAATACAGTCGATTTTTTTTATTGCGATAAAGTTTACATAATATAATATTTATCACTTTAACCATCTTAAAGTGTCCAATACATTGGCATTCAGTACACTTACAATGGTATGTAACCATCACCACTTTCTATACTCAAAACTTTTTCATTGTTCCAACAAAAACTCTGTATCTATTAAACAGTGTCCCCCTCCCCCAGCCTCTGGAAACCTCTGTTCTGTCTCTATAAATTTCCCATTATAGGTAACTCATATAAGTGGAATCATACAATATTTGTCCTTTTGTGTTTGGCTTATTTTATTTAGTGTAATATTTTCAAGGCTCATTCATGTTGTAGTATGTACCAGAATTTCATTCCTTTTTAAGGCTGAATGATATTCCATTGTTCATTGTATATACCACGTTTTCTTTGTCATTCATCTGTTGATGGACTCTTGAGTTATTTCTACCTTTTGGCTATTATGAATAATACTGCTATGAACATTGGTGTACAAATATCTGTTTGACTTCCTGCTTTCTTTTTTTTTTTTTTAAGATGACTGGTAAGGGGATCTTAACCCTTGACTTGGTGTTGTCAGCACCACTCTCACCCATTGAGCTAACCGGCTAACCAGCCATCCCTGTATGGGAACCGAACCCGTGGCCTTGGTGTTATCAGCACCACGGTCTCCCGAGCGAGCCACAGGCCCCTTGACTTCCTGCTTTTAGTTCTTTTGGGTGTATATGTAAGAGTGGAATTGCTTGATTACACTTGATTATTGTATGTTGATCTTGCATTCTGCAACTTTGTTAAACCTTTTATTACTCTAGTAATTTTTTGGAGATTCTTTAGGCTTTTCTACATATAAGATGATGTCTTCTACAAATGACAGTTTTGCTTCTTCAATATGTGTGCCTTTAATTTCTTTTTCTTTCCATATTGCACTGTTTAGAACCTCCAGTACAATGTTTTGTTTTTGTTTTTTTGGTGTTTTTTTAAAAGATGACCAGTAAGGGGATCTTAACCCTTGACTTGGTGTTGTCAGCACCATGCTCACCCCGTGAGCAAACTGGCCATCCCTATATGGGATCCGAACCCATGGCCTTGGTATTATCAGCACCTCACTCTCGAGTGAGCCACAGGCCGGCCCCCTCCAGTACAATGTTGAATAGACATGGTAAGAGCAGACATCCTTGCCTTTTTCCCAAATTTATTTTATTTTTTGCTTTTTTGGTTTTTTTTTTTTTTTTTTTTTTGCTGCTGGCCAGTATAGGGATTGAACCCTGGACCTTGGTGTTATCATCACCACACTCTAACAAACTGAGCTAAATGGCCAGTCCTTGTTCCCAAATTTAGAGGAAAAGTATTCAGTCTTTCATCAAGTATAATATTAGCTGTTAGATGTTAGGAAAAATTTCTCCTAATTTAGTTATATTGTTTTAATTTTGGCTGGTTAAAGGACTGAATAAATTGATGTGTATTAGTGGATTATCATGTGTTGACATTTATACTTCTTTTAGCTAAAAGATTAGCAGTCCTTTTCTTTCTTGTAGAGTGGGGCAGCCTTATGATACCCTGTAAGTTTCCACTTTGAGACTTTCAATTTTTTCAATCAGTTATCTAAATTGACAGTTCATAGTCTGCTTATCCGTGTTTAAGCCTAGATTATCTAAGTTGTGACCAAAAACAGTGAAGCCTTTGTATTCCCTGATGCTCTTTTATAGTTCATTGTAATTTTCCCTTTTATGGGGAGAGATTCTGTGATGTTTTTTCTTAAAGTAAAATATATGTGTTTGTGTGTTTTAATAGACGTGGTTTATTTTATAGTCCAAACCTGTTGTTTCATCTATTCCCATAAGATCTACAGATAACTTCCTTCTCCTTTTGGATGGGAACAGTGAGGTTTACCTACCTTGATTGGTAAGTCTGTGTCTGATATTTCAACTGAGTGCCTTATTCCTTAGACTATAAACTCTAAGGAATAACAAGGGCTGAGACCATGTCTTTCTTGTTCACTGTATTGTTAGCATCTGGCACATAGTAAGGATTTAAAATGAAAGAATGCTTAAATCAGTCTGTTTTGTGAAGTGGAGTGATTAGTATAAATCTTGTATGAAGTGGAGTGATTAGTATAAATTGGCTTTGCTTTAGGGCGAATTTTCATTCTCTAAATCCTCAAAACATTTCAGAGTAGGGATTGTTGTCTGTTTAGCTTAAATAGGAATTTTTTCCAGTTTCTTCTTAGTAATTAAGGTAAATATTGTTTATTTTTCTTTTACATATGTGCATTTCAAAAATTTGAAATATATCTCCCCTCCTTTACAGTTTGGTAGAATCAAACTAAATCTTTGGTATGTTTCTGCCAATTGGTCAAATTATTTTCATGTCATTTCTCAGAGATTTTAGGCCTGGATAGTCATGACTGATTTACGGAATCTTGTAGGAACCTGCTTTAATAATTAACTACATACCTTTGAGATATCTGGTTATTGGAAAGGAATGATTATGAGTGTCATGTAGGAAGTTGATACAAAAAAATGGTATTTTTTTGAAGAGGGGTCAGAATTTGTTAGTTGCAGTTGATTGGTAAATACATTCTGATTTTAACAGCTCACTTGGGTTACTTTGAATAAAGAATTCACATTTGTAACTTGAGGCCTCTCCTCCTCTCTGCTTCGTTGACTAGGACCTTGCCACAACATGGAGGACGGTTAGAACTTGGTCATCAGGGACTGAGCTGAAGTTTTTGGTTCCCAGCCTTAGTCTCTGTCTTTTCACTTCAGTGATGCTTCAGTGAGCTTATTAGCCCATAATTTTTTCATTTGTTTTTCTCGTACTGCTTGATAATGACAACTCGCATAATTTGATAATGATGATATCTATAAATGATTATTTCCGGTTTGAATACAGCCATTAATCTGCACAGCTAATCCCACATTCTTTTCCTGTCAAACCACTTTTTGAGTTATCATAGAGGCTTATACATTTTATGGTCTTTAGGATCTTTCCGGGTATTCCAGAAATCATTGAGTGACAATTTTTTTCTCCTTTGCTTGGGGTAATGTCTTTTAAACTATCTTCTGTTTGGCTAGCTGATCTGCTTTTTGTTCATTAGGTATTTGGCTTGCTTTTGGTGGATCTTACACAATTTAATGCTGGCACATAATAGGTGCTTAATAAATATTTGTATTATTGAGCTGAGCCCCAGTCATGGACCATTGATTTATAACATACTTTTGTCCCATAGCAACCTCTGTCCTTTCAAAGGATATAATCCCTGATGCAGTCACATACATGGAGACTTTACTATTAATTTTTCAGCTTTTGTATATAACATTCTTAGGTAGACTCTTCATCAGATGGCACTAATAAGCCTTTGGAAAGAGCCGAAGGGTTTTCAGGCTCTCTAGATAGACAATAACAACAGGAACAGTGTGTAGGATCAACATGACGATACTCGGCAATTCTAAAGCAACACTGGTTTTATTAAAGAGCATCAGGTTAAACCTACTTTGTAGATTTTACTGTTTGATGTACTCTTTTTCTCCAGAATTGTTTGTTAGGTAGGTAGCAGAGGTCACAGTAAATCTGTATATCCATTTGAAGACTGGTAGACTCAGCAGGAGAGGATTGTTGGCTTAAAAAGGAGGCAAGGGTGGTAGATGTTCTGGGACTCACAGTCAGATTCCTGAAGCCTCTGGGCACCCTAGGAAGGTCAAGCAAGACCTTGCCAAGATGTAGCAGAGTATCAAAGAATACTCTTTTTAGAGCACTTATAAATATGAATTAGTTCTTACAATAGCTCTGTGGTAAGCAATTATACCTTACTAATGGAAAGGCCAGAAAAAATGAAATTCAATTAATGTTTGTTAAATGCCATTAAGCACTCTACTTTGGGTTTGTTCAAGGCTCTAGAGCAAACAGCTATAAATGTAATAAACAAATGCAGCATTTTGCCAAGACAACTCGGTTTCTCTGTAAAAATAAATAATTCCAGAATTATAAGGTTGTAATAAAGAAATGAAATATTCTTGAGTACAGCAAATGTTTCAGAATACACTTGTTTAGGTTTTCATGTTTCATGAATTTTCAAAGGGTTTAAAAGTCGGAATTACACAAACAAGAGACAAACAGTTTATAGTTTTATCTTTTCTGTTAAGTTTTATGACTTAGTCAAATGAAACATAAGGCAAAAAGCTGAACTTGAGTACCTGATC
>NW_007728935.1:170681-171908 GCF_000696425.1 Galeopterus variegatus
ATGAGCACTTGCTTAAAGTATTACAGGCTAAGAATGCAAATTCACTTTTTTACCTGTGTTTGAAAGATTAGTATAACATCTAAATGAAAATGTCATGTAGATAGTTAGAAATGGAGTCAGAGTGGAAGCTGGGAGAAAGGGTCAAGAGATAGCTTTGGAGGGTGTCATAAAGGCTGTAGTCACAATGGTAGCTATACTTAAGATTGTAAGGAGGACACAGATGATTGATAAGAGAGCCTTGGGTACAAAGCACCATTAATCAACAACAAGGAAAAGTATTGGCAAGGGCCGAACCCGTGGCGTACTCGGGAGAGTGCGGCGCTGGGAGTGCAGGAGCACTCCCGCCGCGGGTTCGGATCCTATTTAGGGATAGGTGCGGCCGGTCACACACACACACAAAAAAGACAAAAAAAAAAAAAAGGTATTGGCAAAATTACATTATTTTCCTATAGTAACATAGTTCTACCTCTGCGTAGCTCTTTATACCTTTCAATCCAGTTAAATTCATTATCTTATTTGATACTGAAATAGAGTTTGAAGTAAACAAGGTGATTTCTTAGTATAGCATGTTAATTTCAGAGATGTCATTACTATTTTTCCTAAAAACTATGATAAAAAAAAATAAAAATAAAACCTAGATACTTTACATTGAATTATTTTGTACTTGATTGGTACATTGTTAATATTTTCCAAAGAAATAGCAATTTTATTGAAACTAAAGCTTAGGTCTCTTAATTTTTTGGCTGGGCCTCTTTGTGGCACCATGCTACTATAAAACCATCAGTGTTCATTAAGCTGTGGGTTACTTCAGGGTTTTTTTTAACCTGGCTAAAACAATGTTATCCACAAGTTTTTTTTTTTTTTTTTTTTACTCAGCCACATTGTAAATAACACAAGTTTTATTTCAAAGAAGGTGTAACTTTGTATGTAACCTGAAGGCATCTTTATAGCTACCCTTACATTTTCTCTGAGGTTAGGTCATATAGGCTGAAGTGGGAATAAAAAAAAGGATTCAGAGGCTTGAGAAAAGTGAAAATTGGAAATAGGTTTTTGTGGAGTGTGAGCAAGTGGATTAATCAGAAATGTCGTGGGATTTCTGAATTGATCAGGAAGTGAAGTAGAATTAAATTTTCTAGTAGCAACTTTTCCTATTAAAAAAAGTAAAAAGAATGGGGCCGGCCTGTGGCTCACTCGGGAGAGTGCGGTGCTGATAACACCAAGGCCACG
>NW_007728935.1:172943-206712 GCF_000696425.1 Galeopterus variegatus
ACCAAGTCAAGGGTTAAGATCCCCTTACCGGTCATCTTTTAAAAAAAAAAAAAAAAAGTAAAAAGAAGCAAGTGAAATTAATTTTAACAATATATTGTATTTAACCCAACAAATCTAAAATGTCACCATTCTAATATTTAATCAGCATAAAAATTGGGATATTTTGCTTTTTTATCTCATCTTGAGTCTTCGAAATCTGGTATATATTATGTACTGACAGCACATCGCAATCTGGACAAGCCACATTTCAAGTGTTCATCAGCCACGTGTAGTGAATACCTATTGGGCAGTGCAATTCAAAAGTAATTAAAAATAAATAAATTTCAAGTTGTATAGATACTGACATCTATTATTTACATGAATATATTGTTTTTGCTAGCTATTCTTAGGGATAAGGCAATTCATTTGATAGACCTGGTTTGATGAACACAAGGGAAGTTGATGTGAATAAAAAAGTGAGATCCAGTTAGAAGGAAATTATTGCAAAGGGAGGCAGAGCTTAGACTAAACTTAATACTTTCATCTTATGTAGGCACATCCACCTTGCTGAATGAAAGCTGGCTTCTTACCCTTCAGCTACTTTCTTTTTTTCCATTACTTGAAAGAAATACTATCTAATTGGAAAAATCAGTATGTTAAAATCAGAATGTGAGGACTGGAAGAAACTTTAGAAAATAATGTAGGTTCTTAGAGTGTTAAATAAATTAAAAATTTTAATAGTACATGCAGTAATATAAAATTTAAAAAATATAAAAAGATTATGCAGTAAAAATAAAGCTCTTGTTCTCTAGCCACCCTATTGCCCTCCTTAGAGGCAACCAGAATATTTAGTTTCTTATGTATCTTTCAGGAGTTGCCTATACATATACAAGTATATATACTTTTAAAAATATACAAAAGGTAGGATACTACATACACCATTTTGCATCTTGCCTTTTTTCCATTTCATATATCTTGGAGTCACTTCATTGTTTTTAAAGTCTGTATATTAGAGTACTTCAAAAAGTTTGTGGAAAGATTAGTAATATCTTTTAATTCTATTTGTCTATGAACTTTTCAGAGTATCCTCATAATATACCATAATGTGGTACATCCATACATCGTTTGTATGGATGTACCATAATTTATGTAACCAGTTCACTGTTAATGGTTAAATTGTTTTCAATATTTTGCTGTTATAATCAGTGCTATAATGAACATAATCTATTTATATATGTATTGAACACGTGGATTTCTGTAGAATAAATTCTTACAAATGGAATTGCTAGTTCAAAATATATTTTTTTATTTTGTAAATTTTGCCAAATGTAATAGAAATTATATCAGTTAACACTCACAAGTAGTAATGTGTGAATAAACTTTTTCTTAAATAGAACCAATTCTTGGGGCCGGCCCGGTGGTGCACTGCTACAGTGCGCCGCTTGGGAGTGTGGCGGCGCTCCCGCCGAGGGTTCAGATCCCACATACAGACTGGCCGCTCACTGGCTGAGCGAGGTGCGGGCGCAACACCGAGGGTTGCGATCCCGTTGCTGGTCCCAGTCCGGTACGGGCGTGACACTGAGGGTTGTGATCTGTTGCCGGACAAGAAAAAAGACAAAAAGGAAAAAAAAAAAATAGAACCGATTCTTCAAACAGAATTTTAGGAGAAAACAAAATTTATAAATAAAATTTTTGTTATGCCATTCTAATTGAAAAGACATAGACATCCACCTTTGTCTTGACGTGATCCTTTTGAGCCACCTCAAAAGATCCTGTAGGGGTCCAGAGTATAGATTGAAAATACTGATTCTAACCCAGTTCCCTTTATCTTATGTATGAAGAAGAGAATTCCAAAAAGATGAAGCTATTCCTTCCTCTAGGCCACCCAAAAAGTAAAAAATGCTGAACCGTAGAATCCTCAAAGAAAAATAGGAATGGCTCTGAAATGTATACAAAAGTGTTCTGTGTAACAGGTAAACCTCAATTAATGACTTTTTTTTTTGGTGGCTGGCAGGTATGGGGATCCTAACCCATGACCTTGGTGTTATAACACCGTGCCCTAACTGGCCAGTCCTCAATGACTTTTTGAGAATCAAACCTTCATCAACCAAAGTAAATAACCAGCTGGTTGAGATATAAAACAAGATGATTTATTTGAGAACTTGGGACTGCAGACTGGGAGACACAGGTTTTAGAAGTCTCAAAATATGTGCTCCAGAGGGCAAAAGAAAGTCAGGGACCTTTTAAATGAAAATGCCCACAGAAAGAATGGGGTGGTTACAGAAGTTATGATTGGTGTTAACATGTGTCAAACAGACTTATCAGCAAGGGATTGGTTGTAACAGCTCTTCGAAGTGGGCTTTGATCAGGGACCTTCCATTTGGCAGAAAGTAGTGAAAAGCAGTCGGCAGATTCATGGCAGCTCTTTAACGAGGAAGTCACGACTTTTATATGGCTGAGTGCAAAGTTTCAGAGTATTACCATTTATGATATGCCTGAAACTCAAGCTGAAATGGCCTTCTGGCTCCATTTTAGGTGCCTTGACTGGACTGACATCACTTTCCCACGTCACCTTCTTTTTTTTGACCAGTATGGGGATCTTAACCCTTGACTTGGTGCTGTCAGCACCACGCTCTCCTAAGTGAGCCACGGGCCGGCCCCCATGTCACCTTCTTAAAATAACATTTGCCATTCTGTTTTGTTTTTGTTTCATGGTTAGTGGAGGCCTTGGCAGCCTAAGGCATCGTTGGAGAAGAATAGGAAACTTGGTCAGGGAATAGAAAAGGAGGAAGTTCCACCTTCATATTTCTGACATGGTGACAGCTGATATGAAGAGCAAAAGGGGCAAAGACTAGCTGAAGAGGATGAGGAGGCACAGGGGCAAAAGGGTCTAGAGTACCTGGCCCAGTGTCTGGTGTGTAGTGGCAGCTCAGTAATGCTAGTTCCTTATGTGTGGACTGGCTTGACCATTTTGGAGGGTAGTACTTAATTAGATTAATGTCACCTCTCCCAGGGTGACGGAGACACAAAGGATTACTCAAAGCCCATTTCTCCAGAGCAATGAGAGACCTGAAGGGGTTAAACCCAGGGGAATTCCTTCAAGGGAGAAGGATCCCAGGAGTAACCCCTAATCAGATTTTCTCTCTGTTTTTATTGTCCAGGCAAGAAAGTTACAGAAAAGAACACAGGTGGTTAATCAGTCATAGTGAAACCATGAACAGACTGGCTACATGACAATTTTCATTAAAGCAGGTGTAACTTAAAATAGTTCAAGCAATTTACCTTCAAAAGGAGTTATAAAACTAAGCTATGTGACATACAGAAGAAACAATGAGATAATCGTCACAGCAACATTTAGTTCCCTAAGAAACTTAAAGAAGCAGCTGAGGGTGAAATGTAGAACATCCCCCAACCACTAATTAGCAGAGTAGCCATGAAGCCTTTAGCTCACATATTTTCCCATCATTTAAATTTAGCAAGGGCAACTGCCCTTAGAGCAGTCACTTTTTGCTATGCTTTGATTCTATTATCTATGACAGAGACTTAATTCCTGTGAAAGTTTTCTGTTTTTCCCAATCTTAACATTTCTGTGTATTTCTAAAAAGTTGGGCTATTCCTTAAACTACAGAGTTTTGGCCCTGCTAAAAACTAAGGACTTTTGTCCTACTAAGCTATAAATTAAGCACTGTGAAATACATGTGTTTTATTAATGTCAATATCCTCCACAAGATTATGCATTATGTATACCCCATGATCCAGCAATGTTTTTCCGAGTGTATATTCAAAAGACATTCTTACATGGGCTCATAGGGGGTCCTTCATTACAATGTTATATGTGTTTGTAAAAAACAGTTTTGTTGTCCATATCTTTTCCCCCGTGATGCATAAAATATATAGATTTATTATTATTTTTTTAAAATTTTTTTAAAAGATGACCAGTAAGGGGATCTTAACCCTTGACTTGGTGTTGTCAGCACCATGCTCACCCAGTGAGTTAACTGGCTATCCATATATGGGATCTGAACCTGTGGCCTTGGTGTTATCAGCACCACACTCTCCCGAGTGAGCCACGGGTCAGCCCCAAACATATAGATTTATACTGCAGAGTACCATCAGGCAGTTTGAAGTAATGGACTGGATGTGCACATGGCAATTGTGATGGATATTAAAAACATGATGTTAAGTAACAAGAGAAAGAAACAGAATGAGATATGTAACACAATAGCATTTATATAAGTTAAATGTGTGTAAGTAAAACACATTACACAGTTTGTAAGAAAAAAATGTTAACACATTAAACACATTACAATGATGGCCTGTGTAGGGGGTGATGGGAGCAGAGATAAAAGAGAAGAAACAAATAGAATAAAAATACATAAATGTGAAATTTCATTTCTCCAGTGAGGTGATCTTTGAAGCATCTGTTAGATGAGTAGAACATCTACAGACTAGTACCCCTGTGTCTCCCATTGTTGCTGCCTTTGGGAGTAAAATTTCTAAGTTATCATTGGAATATAGATATATTTTTGTTAATCTAACCATGCATAAAGTAAATGTTTGGGATTCACGGTTCTGAAGTCTTGCTTTTTTTTTTTTTTTGCCTTTATTCCCTCTTCCTTCACTTTTTCTGTTTCTGTATGTTCTGTTTGGTTGTTTCTTTAATACAGAGTATACTAGCCTTATTATTTATGTCTGATTTAGATATTACTTGTATAGTCAGTACTTCATGTCATCATTCTTAGAAGATAATACTCAGTGATAATTCATATGAGAGGCTTTTCAATGTCCTTTTAGATAATGACTTTTTCTTTTCTTTTTTTTTTTTTTTGTCCTTTTTGAGACCGGTCCGGTCATCCCTATATAGAATCCGAACCTGCGGCGGGAGCGCTGCTGCGCTCCCAGCGCCGCACTCTCCCAAGTGCGCCATGGGCTCGGCCCTAGATAATGACTTTTTCTGATTAAAGCTTGGAATACTCAATACTTGGAATAAGGCAGTCATTCCTTTGAGCCATTACACTTTATAAAATTTATTTATCTTGCCTTTTTTTTTTTTTACAAGTATCTCTGCCTAGGGCAGGTGAAAGTACCGACTCTCAGAGTTCTCTGAGATAGCAGTAAGATCTTTGGTAGAATGGAATATAGGAAACAAACAGTTCCTACCTTTCAGCAGTTTTTATTGCTAGAACAAAATCCTTTTGTAGGTCATGAACTTTTGAGTAGCTGAAGTTTTGAGTTAGCCTCAATTAGGGTTTTTGGTTGTTCATTTGTACCACCCAGGCTCCAGATTAGCAACTGGAATTAAAGTAACCTTGGCAACTATTATAATGTAAATGAGCCTCCTTGGGAAGGAAGTTGAGAGTGTGGGCACTCATTAGGGCATTCCTTTATTACATTTACAACTAGAGCTGACTAGGATTTTGCTACATTAAAATCCTGGTGTATCTGTTCCTTGGATGGTGTTGAAGGTGCTGCTTCAATATTTAAATTTTTATGGTGTAGCTGCTCCTTGTATGCTATTGAAGGTGCTGCTTTTGAGAAGCTAACACCATGTTTTAATATGTATATAAAACAAAACATGAATCTCTGATATGTTTATCCTTCTTCATCCACATTAAGACCTCTTTTTCCTTTACTAACATTACCTTTTTCTCATTGCCTTCTGGTACTAATGTAGCTCCGCACCAAACCTCTGATACACCAAGAAAGCCACTTAGATTTCCTTATAAACTACGTGTGTATGTAGTATACCCTTATGGCCAAGATTTTGGCTTACAGAAGAACAAGCAGTGCCGAGGCTACTCCTTAAGCAGCACAAGAGACAAATCTTTGGTCTCAGATATTAATTGTTTGTTTTAGCCTTTCGACTTTAAGAAATAAAATGTTAAATTTTAGAGTTTTAATGCAGGCTTACTCTTTGTGAATTTAGAGATTAGATGACTGGAGGGGAGTAATAAAAGTGAAACCAAAGTAATTACCAAATTGGGGTTGGGTCGCTAAATTAAGTACTGTACTTGTTTACTTTCTCTCTAATGAGTCCAGTGGTTTTAAGCAAAGGGCCTGTGAGTGAAAAGCTTAAGGTTCCTATTTAAGGTTAGCCATTGTTATGATGTTGGTGCTAGGCAAATAGCTTCGTTTGGCCTCAGTTTTTCTCTTTGTAAGGGAAGAGTGAAAATAATGGCTCTCTATTGCAGGAAAATATTTACAAAAGGAGCTAATATATAACTAGTGGTATGGTCAAGAATATCATCTGATGTAAAATAGAAATTCTAAATTTTAGGATAATATGCTTCAGATGTCCTACTCAGCTTGCTCTAGTTCAGACTTTTACATTTTTTGGTTTTAAGTTTCCATCCTCCTACCTTACCCTTTTGTTGAGTTGTCATTTAGATCATCAAATCACTTCTTCCTTATTAACAGAACCCTGGGCAATATGCCCTGGAAAAACAATACTTAGAATTGAATTCAACTGCATACGATAGTAACCCCCAATAACAATGATTTATATATGCACATGGGTTTATTTTCTCATAAAATATGCTATCTTTGTTCACATAAATTCATCTTTTACAGCACTTATGGTATTTATTACCTTCATATTTGAGTATGTTATATACATGATTTATTATTCTGCTCTATTGTAACCCTCAGAATATATGTACTGTATTTTATTTATAGAGAAATGTAGAGATAAACATTACAAGATTGGTATGGTGTCCCCACAAAGATTAGAGACCCAGACTTGTGTCATTTTGCTCCATAGTTTTTAGTATGTTGCTTCCATCACTAGGGATGCTTTCATGATTCAAGATGACTGCTGGAGGTCAAGGCATTATTTCTGCTTTATATGCAGCAGGACAAGGAAGGACAAAAGGCAGAAAGGGCTTTCCCAGGAGCCCCACCCAACAACTTCCACTTAAGGTTCATCTGATAAACTCAGATGATGGTGGAATTGAGGATGACTAGAATCTGAGAGGAATTTGATAGATGGCAATGACTAGGAGGGGAAGAAATGACATAGTTGAATGGCATGTCCTTAAAGGAGCTGCTTTTTTTTTTTTTTAAATAAAAAGATGACGGGTAAGGGGATCTTAACCCTTGGCTTGTTGTTTTCAGCACTATGGCCAGTGAGCTAACCAGCCATCCCTATATAGGATCCGAATCCATGGCCTTGGTGTTACCAGCACCGTACTCTCCCGAGTGAGCCACCGGCCGGCCCAAAGGAGCTGCTTTTTTGTAAGAGTGAAGAAACAGTGTTCTGGAAGAGAGTATGGCAAGTGCAAAGCTTCTGAGGGGGTCAGGGTGGGGTGGGTGTACCAGGTATTTTTAAGGGATAGCAAGGAGGCAATTGTGGCTGAAGTAATAGATAAGCAGGGAGGAGCATTGTAGAGATGATGCCAGCTGGTAAAAGGGAGCCAGATATCATATATGGTCTTAATAGGTCATATTAAGGATATTAGGCTTTGTCTTTTACTTTAAATGAGATAGGAAAACATTGGAAGGTTTTGAGCAGACAATGGCATGATCAGACTTAAGTTTTAACAATATCACTCTGGCTTCAGGGTTGAGAATAGATTGAAGGGGTCAACTGTTGCAGCAAGGAGACCAGTTAGAGTTAGGAGGTTACTGCAATAACCAGAGAGAGATGATGGTAGTTTGGACCAGATGATAGCAGTGAAGATGGGAGAAATCGTTGGATTCTGCATAAATCTTGAAAGTAGAGCGAACAGAATATGCTAATGTATTTGATAAGTATCTGGAAGAAAGAGAAGAGTTTTGGATGACTTCAAAGTTTTTGGCCAGAATAGCTGTAAGGATGCGAGGAATAGAGAAAAATTGTCCAAAATGGGGATAATTGTGTTGGTACAGCGACTTACTGTAGGCATAGTCAATGTCTTCTTGTTTTGATAGATTCCTGTTTCTTGACCTTTTATCCTTTTTTCTCAGTGCACATTTAACTGGCTTTTAGTACATTCATTCACTGTTTTGCTCAACAAACAAATGACTATTGAGCAATTACAGAGTATTCCAGGCTTTATTAGTTAGGTTTCGTCGGGTACAAAGCAAATCAAAATTGACTTTGCTTAACTGACTTAAGTGAAAAATGAGGCTGGGTGAGTAGGTGGGGATAAGAGGGAGAAAAGATATTATAAGAATAATAAGGGTAACTCACAGAATCAAAGGAAATGCTAAAGAATCACATCTTGGAAGAGCCCTGAACTAGAGTGTCATGTCACTGAGGTCTACGTAGCGTAGTGAACATAATGTTTTTATCAGGGTAACTCCGTCTGGATAAATCACTCATATCATTGAGTAGCTAATTTAATAAAGATATTGAGCTAGATGCTGGGGGGAAATGGGGGAAGGCAATCCAAAGCTGAATAAAATATAGTACATAAGTTTGGAGGGTTATAGTAGAGTAGAATTAATAAATCTTGTGTATTACTTATTCTAATTAGAATGTAATAAATACCATAAATGCTATAACAGATATGAAAAAAAGATGATT
Source organism: Galeopterus variegatus (assembly GCF_000696425.1). NCBI lineage: Eukaryota > Metazoa > Chordata > Mammalia > Dermoptera > Cynocephalidae > Galeopterus > Galeopterus variegatus. Next base: position 181,429 of record NW_007728935.1, read on the forward strand.
AGATGACTTAATATGAACAACCATAGTTTATTTTTAATTTCAGATATAAATAAGTTTTAAAGGAAAGATAAGCATAAGAAAATGGAAAGAGAAACTTTTTTGTCCACTAATACAACATGAGAATATTACTTATGTTGTAAAGACATAGTGATTTATGGTACATCCATAGAATGTAATACTGTGCAGCCATCAGAAATTACGTGGCACAAGCATACCAAATGAGAAAGAGAAATGATTATTATGTTTTAAGTGAAAATAAAAAACATTATAAAATAATATGAACAAACAACCTCAGTTAAATTTAATGTATGAGTGGGGGGGTGCGTGTGTGTGCGCGTGTAAGCCTTCCCAAGTTTATCGAGTTTATTTAAGCCTTATTAGATTTGAACATTAGTGTAGATAATGTATTGGGGTTGGGGGTAGGCTTATATTGAAGACAAAGAGAACAGTCAGGCTTTTTTTTTTTTTAATTACCTAAGTAAAATAGGATAAGGGCCTGACCTAAGATAAGAAATAGAGAAGAGGAGATCTAATAGGAGAGATGATGGAAATGATGGAATTTGGTAACTTATTTCTGTGTGTGTGTGTGTGTGTGTGTGTGTGTGTGTTGCTGGTTGATACTCTGTGTAATAAGTGATGCTCCGTGTAATAAGTGAGGAGGATGAGTTTCTAGTTGTGTATGGTTGGATAAATGGTTGTACTACCTATTATTTATTTCGTCCCTCTAATGGGAGTAGAAAGCACTGAAAATGGCAAATGATCTGTTTTAAGAAAAAGTTGATAAGGGGAAATATCTAGAGAGAGATAAATATGAGAAATTTATTTTGAAGACTTTTTGGACAAACTTGCTATTTTGGTTCACTCCCTTTTTACTGTTAATTGTACCTATTTAAACTAATAATTTCCAAGTCTGAATTTTAATATTTGTGGGCAGATTTTTAAACCCATCTATGCTCTCTTGGTGAGCTTGTTTTTATCAGCTATACACTAAAGAAGCTCAGCTTGAAAGAGCATTGTGACATATCCAAGTATTGGAAGGGTATTGAAAACACTATAACTTGGAAGGAGGCATTAGGGAGTTTAGATAGGGCTTATACTTTCTTGGGGGTAACATTAATGCTGGGCTTGAATCTTTCCTTTGTTTAAACAAACAAACAAAAAATAGGATATGAAGACTGCTTGGTGAGCTTAATTTCTCTTTTGGTAGTATTGTCTATATTGGAGATGAGGCTAGCATTGAAGGCAAGAATAGTCAGGCTATTGTAACTATCTAAGTAAAATAGGATAAGGGCCTGACCTAAGATAGGACAATGTCAACAAAGAATATCTTTTAATGTCCATTAAAAACCCATGTAATACTACAAATTACTTATTTGACATATACTATGTACGTGTATTAAATGATAGAAGAATGCAAGTACAAATTAGGAATCGAGCACATTTATTAGGCAAGATAGAGCTATAGACACTATATGCTTTTTTTTTTTTTTTTTTTTTTTTTTTTTTTGTTTGGGGAAGATAATACAAAGGAATTCCTTTTGACAGAGGAATGACAATTCAGGGCTGTGCTGAGAATGATCAATTAGATACTTTTACTATTTAAATAATTCCAGTGGCATCAAATTGATGACTTTTTAAATTGAGTAGAACATTTTAATATTATTTCTGATCATAAAAAACATAGACATGTAGAAAATAGAAGGAATAATGAAGCAAATGTGTCTCTTTTGTCTCACTATATAGAGTTAGCATGTTTGAGCTTTTCCTGCCATTTCTAACTTTTTTTTTTTTGTCCTGTTTGAGACCGGCCGCACCACGCTCAGCCAGTGAGCGCTGTGAGCGCACCGGTCATCACTATATAGGATCTGAACCCGTGGCTGGAGCGCTGCTGCGCTCCCAGCGCCGCACTCTCCCGAGTGCGCCACCGGCTCGGCCCAACACTATATGCTTTAAAGTGAACTCTAAAAATATGGAACGCAAAAAGAGATCATTTAGGAAGAGAGAGACTTTAAAAGTCAAGAGGTGTACATGTATTATTATGATCCCATTTATATGAAATATCCAGAATAAGCAAATCTATACAAATAAAATAGACTAATGCTTGCCTGGGGAATGACTACTACAACGTTTCTTTTGGGGATGATGAAAATGTTCTGAAATTAGATTATGGTGACAGTTGTACAGCTCTGTAAATATACAAAAAACCACTTACTGAATTGTGTGCGTTAAATAGGTGAACTTTATAGTATGAAATTATATCTCAATAAAGCTATTTTTAAAAAGTAAAGAGGTCTTTATTTTCAGTGTCTGAATTTTATTTACTGTTTCTTATTCCCATTTTTGCTCCTACCTACTCACTTTCTAGCTGAATAGTCTTTGTACTTACACTGCTGATGGAAAGTTTTTGACTAAGGTCCTCTTTATTCCTGCAGACTTTTTAAATTATACAGTAGTTTGTAGTAGAGAGGTCAAAAGTTTACTGAAAAGAAAATGAAGCCCTTTAGAAAACTATTAGCTATATCTCAATACTTTCTCAGTTCCTTTTGCCCCTTCCTCATTGTATAATCTGGGTCACCCGATTAAGAGATTCTACCTTCCTAATGTTGTGTCGGTTGTGTTTAGAACTGCCTTGATAAATATATCTGCTCTATTGGTGTCCTCTTCTGTTGTAAACGGGCATACACAGGTCTGGCTGCCTGCCCCCTTTCAAAAACAAACCACTCAAAAGTCAAATGTTGGTGAAAATGAAAGTCAGCTTTTATTCAGGAATACTGGTGACCTGAGGAGAGACGGCAGGCTAACACATCTCTCCAGTAAACCTGAAGGAGAATGACCAGGCTAAAGCCATCTCAAGGCTCAGATTTACTGAGGGGTTTTTAAAGAGGGGGCTGAGGGAATGCAATGTTGGAAAATGAAAAGCAGGAGCGAGGGGCACATGAGCAGCGAGGGCTTCATGCAAGGTCTCAGGTGCAAAGTCTAGCCAAGACTCCATCTGGTTTCTTCACCCATCTTTGCTGTTATCTCAGCGTCTGAGTGGTACGTGCAAGTCTGCAGCTTTAGGCTGGCTGGAAAACAACTTCACATTCAGGTGAATAATATCATCTTGTCCTATAACCAAGGTACAAAATATCAAATAACCATGGGAAAGGAGGGAACTCAGAGAAATGCATGCTAAAAAAACAACTGTGTCTTTTTAAAATCTTTTAGAGCCCATTTGGTTTTAGGTCCCAGCATGGCTTCAGTCCTGCTCACTTCAACACCATTAGTCACCAGAGCACAAAGCTGTTCAGACAGTTTGGTAAGGTAGTATACACTCCTTTAGTTAAAATTTTCTTAGTTAAAATAACCTTGTGACTGTGAGTGCCCTGCCCTGTCCTTTATTAAAGGCAGAAAATTTTTCACTATTTTGTCTTTTTGAGTTTCTCTTCCTATGGCCTTTTCCACTCCCTTGTCATATGCTTTACATTTAACAAAAAGTGAAAGGACGTTCAAGATTCCTAGTCAAATGCCAGATAAATATATAATAAACATTTTAAATCTCATAGTTGAGTTTGTGATAAAGTAAGGAAAATCTTTAGGGGTAAAAAATGAAGAGGGAATTGAAAACCAAAGTGTTGAGAATACAAGCTAAAGCTTTGGCTGCTCTGGGGAACTAAGGGACTTCAGTTTTAATAGCTACATGGGAATAGGAGACTTTTCTACCCCACTTCATAAAGATAGGTTCCTTAAAGGGTTACCACATCATTGAAAAGGTGATCTAGAAAAACATCTGCCCAGTGGCCTAGAGACATGTCAAGGAAGTTTGTCCACTGTGTGTGGGCTTTGGGTGAGACAGTTTTCCTTGAGAATTTGTTACCTGGGCTTATACTCATATAAGTTTGGTTTAGAATATTCCTCTTTCTAGTTCAGGAAACTCAAAGCCAAGAAATTAACATAAAAAATAGTCTTGAATCAGTGACAGTCCTGTGACATCAGGCTGAAGCAAATGCAGAATTTCTCTATAGGGGTATCCTCCATCTAGGCCACTCAAGATTCCTACAGCTAAAGGTGCTCTGAATTTTTTTTAATAGACCTTTAAAAATATAATCATTGAAAGTTAAAGTGGACAACATCAATGGTAGAATGGATAAATTGTGGTATATTTTTACAATGGAATACTATCAAGCAAGGGAATTTAATAAATTGCTGCTATGCCCAAGATCATGGTTGAATAAAGATGACGCGGAAAGAAGGAGACCGGACACAAAATAATATGTACTATGTAATTTTATTATGTGAAGCTAAAAATCCTAACATATGGTGTTAGAAGTCATGATGATAATCTTTGGGGAAGAGGGAAGGGATAATGATTAGGAGAAAGGATGAGGGAGGTTTCCAGGGTGTTAGTAAGATTGCATTCTTGACCTGGGTGTAGTTGTATTGTTGTTTCATTTTGTGATAATTCGTTGAGTTTATGATTTGTATACTTGCTCAATCTAATAGAAAGCAGGAAAGGGAAATTTGGCAAATATCATAGAAAAGATAGGATAAATAGAATGCACAATAAAAGATGGTAGTACATCAGTAATCATACTGAATGTAAATGAATTACACTTACCACTTAAAAGACAGATTGTCTGTTGTAGTATATTTCAAAGATGGCCTTGTTCCTTTTTTCTCCATGTGTGTCATCCCTCCATCTAGAGGTGGAGTTTATTCCTTCATTCATCTTGAACCTGGTCTGGCTTTAATGACTTGTTTGATGAATAGAATGTGGCGGAAGTGACAAAGCTAGGTCATGAGAAGTTTTGCAGTTTCCATCTAGACCTCCTTGAATTTTCTTTTGGAATGCTCTCTCATGGAATACTCAATTTGGGAGCCTAGCTGCCATGCTGTGAGGAGCCCAAGCCAGATGGAGAGGCCCAGCTGAGCTCCAAGCCACCAGCCAGCATCAACTGCCAGCTATGTGAGTGAGTGAAGTAATTGTCTTGGACATTCCTGTCCCAGCAGACATCATGTGGGGAAAAACCTAGGCCTCAGGCATATAGCCCCAGTTTAGCCACCCGTAAACATTAGAGCCATCCTATCTGAGGCCCCAGATATCATGGAGCAGACACAAGCTGTTCCTGCTGTATTCTGTCTGAATTCCTGGTCCTCAGAACTGTGAGCATAATAAAATGGTTGGAGTTTTATGCCACTAAGCTTTGGGGGTAGTTTGTAGCAATAGATAACAAATAGAATTTGGTACCTGGAAATGAGGTGATGCCATATCCTGAAATATGCATTGGCTTTGGGATTTGGTAGTGGGTCGAAGATGGAGGGACCTAGAGAATACTGTTAGTGAAGGCTTGAAACATAGAGAGAAAAGTATTACTGGAGGCTGCGAAAAGAGGGAACATTTGTTATATAGTGGTACGAAGTTCGTTGGCACTGTTACATGTGGCAACATGGAAGATAGAAAATGTATATAATGAATTTGATCTATCTAAGGAGATTTGTATGCAGAATGTTGAAAAGTGTTACCTGGCTTCTCCTAACTGTCTATGATAAGGTAAAAATAGAGGGATAAATGAGCTGGAAAAACTATTGAGTTTTTAAGTAGAACTTTAAGGAAATATTTGCAACCCAGGAATGGTTGTGTTAGAAAATGAAACTTTTTCTCATCCCTGATTGTTCCAGATGGCCAATAACTTCTAAAGAAATATCTTCAGAGCAAAGATAAAATTCAAGATGCTGCCAATAAAACATGGCCTCAAAGTAAAGATCTCAAGAACTTTAAATCCTTTTGCTAAGACTTAAGAAAGATTTAAGGCAGTGCCTCATAGAACCTTTCAGTTAAATAAAAAGATGTCTAAAGATCTTAGTGAAATACCTTTTAGACCCACTCTGTTAAACAAGAGGGCTTTTAGGGATCTTAAGGGTGTTTTCTTACAGTAGCCTTACACAGGACTTGAGATAGAGAACGTGGGTGTGGTTTTTGTCTACTGGAGTGAACTCCACTAATATTCATAGGAAATCCATAAGGATTTTAAGAAATTGTACTAATAGAAGCATGTTCAGCTTAGATGAAAAGGAACAGAGACAGTAAAAAATGAAAATAGGCCTTTGCACTTCCAAATCCTCTGCAGGCAGAAAGCAGGCTGAGAAGCCTACTCTATTCAAACATTAACCATCTCTTATGTAAAAGGAAGGATAACTCAGAGGGTGGAGCCAAGAATTGCATAGAATCATTCTCAGGGAATAGGACTTAGTTGTAATTAAGGAACTGGTAGTATGTGTCTGATTAAATTTCAGAATTATTATGGGCCAGTAACTGCTGTGTCTTTTCTGTTCCTTCTCCTTTTTTCTCACATTTTGATTGAGTGTCTGTTCTGGTTATCCTGAGTCAGTCTCACTAGTGTATGTGTGTTGGGTGTGTGGGAGCAGATAATTTGTCTCTTTGATTCAGATCAAGAGGAACTAGACTTCAGTAGCTGTACCTGAGGAACTGCATCTGAGGAGCCTCAACCACACCTGGACCTGATTTAGATATCAAGATTCTGGACATCAAGCTGATGCCATAATGAAATGAGACTTTTGAAGGTCTTAGAAGAGGGTGAGTGTATTTTGCATGTGGGAGGGACTCATTGGGGCCAGAAGGGTGGTCTGTGGTGGCTTTTATCCAAAGTGGCCACCATCAGTTTCTTCCTTGCTTACCATGTAGAGATGGTATTTTTCTCCTCCCCTTAATCTAGGGTGGCTTTAGTGACTTGCTTAACCAATAGAATGTGACTTCTGAGACTTCTGAGGGTAAGTCATAAGAGGTCTTGTAGCTTCTGCCTGTGCCACTTGGAATTCTCTCTTATGGAATACTTGCTCTCAGAACCCAGCCACTATACTATGTGAAGCTCAAGCCAGATGGAAGGGATACATGTAGGTCCTGGTTGATAACCCCAGTAAGCTTCCAGCAACAGCCAGCATCAACTAATTGTCAGCCATATGAATGAAGGAAGGAACCTGGGCAGTCCAGGTCTAGCAGATACCACATGGAAAAGAACCAGTCTCCCAGACATATGGCCCCTGTTAAGATATTCCAGCCATCTTTATCCGTTCAAGTCACTGCATTTGAGGTCCCAGTCATTGTGGATCAGAGATAAGCTGTCTCTGCTATGCCCTACTAGAATTTCTGGTTCACAGTCATGAGAATAATAAAATGATTTTTGTTTAACACCACTAAGTTTGGGGGTAGTTTTTTTATATAGCAGAAGATTACTGGAACATTGTCAGACTGAATAGAAAATAATCTATCTCTGTGCAGTTTATAAGAGACATAACTAAAACATAAGAAATCAGAGATATTGGAAGTAAAGAAAAGAAAACTGGTATAGCAGATTAATAATAGGCAAAATTAATTTAAAGTCAAAAATCGTTATTAGGGTTAAAAATCATCAGAAATAAATTATAAAAGGAATAATTAAGCAAGAAGCTATGATTCCAAATTAGTATATATCCAATAGTGCGGCCTTAAAATATATAGCTAGGATACAGATAGGATGCAAAGTATATAGATAGACTGTAGAAAGAAAGTGTATAGATACAATTATAGGAATAAATTGATAAATCTACAAAGTGGGAAATTTTAACATTTTTCTCAATGATTGCTAGTCTAACAGACAAATTTATGAGGATACAAAAGATTTAAACAACCAACAAGCTTTGTCTGGTGGGCATGTACAGAGCCCTGCACTTAGTAGATGAGAGTATACTTTTTTTTTTTTTTTAAAAGATGACCGGTAAGGGGATCTCAACCCTTGGCTTGGTGTTGTCAGCACCACGCTCAGCTAGTGAGCAAACCAGCCGTCCCTATATAGGATCCGAACCCGTGGCCTTGGTGTTATGAGCACCGCACTCTACCGAGTGAGCCACGGGCCGGCCCTAGAGAGTATACTTTTTTTAGACAGTTTTTTTTTTTTTTCTTTTTGTCTTTTTCGTGACTGGCAACAGATCGCAACCCTCAGTGTCGCGCCCGTACCGGACCGGGACCGGCAACGGGATCGCAACCCTCGGTGTCGCGCCCGCACCTCGCTCAGCCAATGAGTGGCCGGTCTGTACGTGGGATCCGAACCCTCAGCGGGAGCGCCGCCGCGCTCCCAAGCGGCACACTGTAGCAGTGCGCCACCGGGCCGGCCCTAGACAGTTTTTTAAAAAAACACATACTGAATTCATAATGCAAGTCTCAACAAAACCAATGAATGGGTGTTATGCAGACTGTTCTCTTATTCAATTCAGTTAAGATTGAAATTGAACAAAAAGATAACCAAAATAACATTTTGTATTTGGAAATTCCATTTAAAAACACACTTCTAAGTAACTCATAGGTCAAAGAAGAAATAATGGAAATTAGAAGTAAAGCTGAATGATAATGTAAATACTGTATATTAAAAATATGGGTTACAGGGGCCGGCCCGGTGGCGCACTGGAGAGTGCGCCGCTTGGGAGTGCGGCGGCGCTCCCGCCGAGGGTTTGGATCCCATGTGGAGACCGGTTCCCGCTCACTGGCTGAGCGTGGTGCGGGCGCAACACCGAGGGTTGCGATCCCGTTACCGGTCAGTAAAAAAAAAAAAAGACAAAAAGGGGGAAAAAAAAATAAGGGTTACAGCTAAAGCAGTATTTATTTATTTATTTATTTATTTTAAAGGTGACTGGTAAGGGGATCTTAACCCTTGACTTGGTGTTGTCAGCACCACGCTCACCCAGTGAGCTGACTGGCCATCCCTATATGGGATCCGAACCCATGGCCTTGGTGTTATCAGCACCAGACTCTCCCGAGTGAGCCACAGGCCGGCCCCTAGAGCAGTATTTAGAGGGAAATTTACAGCCTTACATGCTTTTCTAATAGAAAAAAGGAAGCTCGTTAACTTTCATTCTACTCAACTGAAAAAGTTATGAAAAGGAATGGAAAAAAAACCAAGAAGAATAGCAGGAAGGAATAATAAAAATAAGAACGGAAGCTAATAAAATTGAAAACAAAAATATAATTGGGTCAAGAAAACCAAAAGTTGGTTTTCTGAAAAAAACTTGAAATAGTTGAAAAACCCCTGAAAGATTAAATTGGAAAAAAAAAGAATGCAGGCACGAATGCTACTAGAGTTGAACAAGAGGACATATCTACAGATACATCATAGATTATAAAATAACAAATATATTATCAACAGGTGTATTCAGCCAAACTGGAAAACTTAGATAAAAAGAACAACTTTGTAAAAAATATATAACTTTCCAAAATTGACTAAAGAAGGAATAAAAACCTAAAGAGACTTATAATCATTAAACTGCAGTAGTAAGTAAAAATCTACCCAAGAGAAAAGCACAGATGGAGTTTTTTTTTTTTGTGTGTGTGTGTGTGTGTGACCGGTAAGGGGATCGTAACCCTTGGCTTGGTGTCGCCGGCCAGTCCTATATAGGATCTGAACCTGCAGCCTCAGCGCTCCCAGCACCACACTCTCCCAAGTGAGCCACAGGGTCGGCCCACAGATGGAGTTTTTTGAACAGTTTTTTAAAGATAAAATTATGTGCAAAAACTGCACATATTTAAAGTATACAATTTGGAAAGTTTTGACATACGTATACGATTGCGAAACTGTTACTACATTTAGGATAATGAACATATTTATCACCTCTAAAGTCTCTCCTATCCCTTCCTACTACTCAGTCTCATCCCTAGGCAATCACTGATCTGCTTTATGTTATAATAAGTAAGTTTGGATTTTCTAGACTTTTATATAAGTGGAATCATGCAGTATATATGAGGATACTTCAGAAAGTTCATGGAAAAATGGAATTAATGGATGATATGAATCTTCCATGAACTCTTTGAAGACCGCTTGTATTGTTTTTTTGTTGGGGGAGTAGAGCAGTTCTGTCTCCTTTCACTTAGTATCATTTTTTTGAGATTCCTCCATGTTTTTGAATGATCAAAGGTTCATTTTCATTGCTTAGTAGTATTCCATTGTATGGCTAGACCACACTGCTGACAGACATTTGGGTTATTTCCAGCTTGGGGCTATTAAAAATAATGCTGCTATGTGAACATTTATATATATATGAGTGTTTGTAGACGTATGTTTTTATTCCTCTTTGTAGAATATTTAGGAGTGTAATGGTTGGATCATTTAAGTGTATGTTTAACTTTTATGAAACTGCCAAACTGTTTTCCAAAGTGTTTTGCCGTTTAAAACTCACTAGGTTAGAGTTCATCCACATCCTCATCAACATTTGGTGTAGTCAGTCTTTATTTTTAGCCATTCCTTTTTTTTTTTTTTTTCTTAAAAGATGACTGGTAAGGGGATCTTAACCCTTGACTTGGTGTTGTCAGCACCATGCTCTCCCAAGTGAGCCATGGGCTGGCCCTTATTTTTAGCCACTCTAATAAGTGTAGAATAGTATTTCATTGTGGTTTTACTTTCCTTTTCTTTAATGACTAATGCTGAGCATCTTTTCATGTGCTTTTTTTGCCATTTGTGTGTCTCCCGTGGTAAAGTGTCTGTTTAAATCTTTTGACCATTAATAATTGGGTTGTTTGTTTTCTAATTATAGACTTTTGAGAGTTCTTCATTCTCAATACAAGTCCTTTATTAGATATGTGATTTGTAAATATTTCTTCCCAGTCTGTAGCTTATTTTTTATTCTCTTCACAATGCTTTTGAAGAGCAAAAGCTCCTCTTTTTTTTTTTTTTTTTTTTTGTGGCTGTCCAGTAAAGGGGTCCGAACCCTTGACCTTGGGGTTACAGGGCTGCATGCTAACCTGCTGAGCCATCCAGCAACCCCTAAGACGACTGGCCAGCCACAAAAGCTCTTCATTTTGATGAAGTTTAGGTTAACAATTTGCTCTTTTATGACTTGTATTTTTGGTGTCATATCTAAGAGATCTTTGCCCAGTACAAGGTTGCAAAGGTTTTCTCCTGTGTTTTCTTCTAGAAGCTTTATAGTTTTTGTTTTTACATTTATTCCAATGAACCATTTTGAGTTAATTTTTGTGTATGGTTCAAGTTTGTTTTGAAGTTCTTTTTTTTTTTTTTTTTTTTTGTATATGGATATCTAATTGTTGCAGCATCATTTGTTGAAAAGACTATTCTTTCTCCACTGAATTGCCCTTGAACCTTTGGTAAAAATCAAATGTCTGTGGGTGTGTGGGTCATTTCTCAACTCTCTGTTCTGTTCCATTGTTTTATTTGTCTAACTTGACACGACTACCATACTCTTTTGATAGCTGTAGTTTTTATGTCTTAAAACTGGGCCCTCTAGCTTTGTTTTTCTTTTTCAAAGTTGTTTTGGTTTTCTGGGTCCTTTGCATTTCCATGTGAATTTTAGAATCAGTTCATCAGTTTCTACAACAAAGCTTCTGGAATTTTTATTGGAATTGTGTTGAATTTGCATTTGTGGAGAATTGATAGCTAACATATTGATTCTTTTGGCCATGAGTGGTATATGTCTACATTTATTATGGATATCTTTAATTTCTCTTAGAAGTGTTTGTTAGTTTCCAATGTACAGGTTTTGCACATCTTTTGTCCAATTTATTGCTAAATATTTTGCATTTTTTATATTATTATAAATGGTATTTTAAATTTCAGTATGCTTGCTCTTTGCTAGTATATAGAAATACCAATTGATTTTTATACATTGACCTTGTATCTTAGTAGCTTTTTTGTAGATTTCATCAGATTTTCAACTGAGACAATCATGTCATCTTAAGTAAAGACAGTTTTACTTCTCCTTTTCCAATCTAGATGCTTTTTAAGTCCTTTTCCTATCTTATTGTACTGACTAGAGTGTTTTATATGATTTTTTGTGTGTGTATGTGTGGCTGGCCGGTATGGGGATCTGAACATGACCTTGGTGTTATAAGGCAGCACTCTAACCAACTGAGCTAACTGGCCAGCCCATAAGTTTGTATTAGAAATTTATTTTTTAATTTATTTACTTTTTTACTTTTTTTACTTTTTTTTTTTTTTTGTCTTTTGTCTTTTTTCCGTGTCCGGCAACGGATCGCAACCCTCAGTGTTGCCCCCGTACCGACCGGCAACGGGACCGCAACCCTCGGTGTTGCTCCCATGCCTCGCTCAGCCAGTGAGTGGGAACCGGTCTGTATGTGGGATCCGAACCCTCAGGCGGGAGCGCTGCCACGCTTCCCAAGCGGTGCACTTATCCAGTGTGCCACCGGGCCGGCCCTACTTTTTTACTTTTTAATTTATTTTTTTGGTGCAGGGGGGCAGCTAGCTGGCTGGGGGATCTAAACCAACTGAGCTAACCAGCCAGCCCATAAGTTTCCATTAGAAATTTGTATTTATTTATCTATTTATTTCCTTGACCTTGGGGTTACCAATACCATGCTCCAAACAAGTGAGCTAACCTGCCAGCCCTACAATATTGAATAGAAGTGGTGGGGGTAGACATGTCTTGTTCCTGATCTTAAGGAAAATCATTCAGTCTTTCACCATTAACTATCATGTTAGCTGACTTTTATTTATTTTTTCTTCTAGATTCCCTTTATCAAGTTGAGAAAGCTTCCTTGTATTCCTAGTTTTCTGACATTTTTTATTAAGAATGGATTATGGATCTAATGCTTTTTCTGCATCTATTGAAATGATCATATGATTTTTCTTTTTTGGTTTGTTAACATGGTGAATTATATTAATTTATTTTGAAATGTTAAACCAACCTTGCCTTCTTAGGATAAATCCTACTTGATTGTGATGTTTTATTCTTTTTATATATTGTTGGACTTGATTTGGTAAAAATTTTTTAAAGGTTTTTTTATCTATGTTCATGAGAGTTATTGGTATGCAGTTTTCTTTTCATGTAATGTCTTTGTGCGGTTTTGGTATTAGGATAATGCTGGCACCATAGAATGGGCTGGGAAATATCCCTCCTTTTCAGTGTTCTGGAAGAGTTTGTATGGATTTCCATTCTGATCTTTATTATTTTCTTTCTTCTGCTTATTTTGATTTTGTTTGTTTGTTTTTGTTTGTTTGGTTTTTTTGATAGCTGATCTGTATGGGGATCCAAACCCTTGACCTTGGTGTTACAAGATGGTGCTATAACCAACTGAGCTAACTGGTCAGTCAAGACCTTTTTAATAGGAGTGTGTAGTGTTATAAATTGCCTTCTTTAGTACTGTTTTACTGACATTTCACAACTTTAATATGTTGTATTTTCATTTTCATTCAGTTTAAAACACCTTCTAATGTCCCTTTTGATTTCTTCTTTGACCCATGAGTTACTCAGGTGTGTATTATTTAGTTTCCTAGTATTGGGGCATTTTGTCTTTTTTTTTTTTTTTTTTTTTAGAAGATGACTGGTAAGGGGATCTCAACCCTTGGCTTGGTGTTGTCAGCACCACGCTCAGCCAGTGAGCAAACCAGCCATCCCTATATAGGATCCGAACCCGTGGCCTTGGTGTTATCAGCACCTCACTCTAACGAGTGAGCCATGGGCCGGCCTGGTGTTTTGAAGATTATTTTTTTTCTATTGATTCCTAATGTGATTCTATTATTTTTTTTCTATTGATTCCTAATGTGATTCTATTATGGTTGGACAACATACTTTGTATAACTTGAATTCTTTTAAATTTATTTAGGCTTGATTTATGGCCCAGAATATGGCTTATCTTGTTAAGTTTTTTGTATGCATTTGAAGAGAATATATATTTTCCTCTTATTCATGTAGTTTTTCTTGTGTTTCTTGTTCTTGGGGTTCATTGAGAATCTTGGATGTATGAGTTTATTGTTTTTATCAAATTTGAAAAAATTTGGCTATTATTTCTTCAAATATTTTTCTGTCTATCCTCCCTCTCCTTCAAGGAACTTCAATTACATGTATTTTATCCTGCTTAAAGTGTTCTCAGAACTCACTTATGGTCTCTTTATTTTTTTTCTTCTTTGGATCTTATTGGACAGTTTCTATTGTGTCTTCAAGTTCACTCATCTCTTATTTTGTTTTGTCTAATCTACTGTTAATCCCATCTAGTGTATTTTTCATTGTAGGCGTTATAGTTTTTATCTCTAGAAGTTTGATTTAGGCCTTTTTTTGTTTTTGTGGCTGGCCTGCATGGGGATCCAAACCCTTGACCTTGGTGTATAACATAGCGCTGTATACAGTGGACCTTTTTTATATTTATATCTCCCATGTTTCTACTTAGAGTTTTGAGTATGGAATACAGGTTTAATAACTGTTTTATGGCCTTGTCTGCTAATTGTAACATTTTTTTTTTTTTTTTGTCCTTTTTGTGACCGGCCGCACCACGCTCAGCCAGTGAGCACATCGCACCGGCCAGCCCTATATAGGATCCGAACCCGCGGCGGGAGCGCTGCTGCGCTCCCAGCGCTGCACTCTCCTGAGTGCGCCACGGGCTCGGCCCCTAATTTTAACATTTATGTCAGTTTTGTGTTGGTTTCAGCGGATTGATTTTTCTCCTCTTCCTGGATCACATTTTTCTGCTGCTTTGCATGTCTGGTAAATTTGCTTGGATTCCAAATATTGTGACTTTTACCTTGTTGGATACTGGATCTTTTATCTTTTTCTTTGTTCTTTGTTATAGTTAATAGTGTTATTGACACAGTTTCATCCTTTTCTTAAGAATTTTTAGGTGGATGGCCAGCCCATGGTTCACTTGGGAGAGTGAGGTGCTGATAACACCAAGGCCATGGGTTCGGATCCCTATTATAGGGATGGCCGGTTGGCTCACTTAGGAGAGAATGGTGCTGACAACGCCAAGTCAAGGGTTAAGATCCCCTTACCACTCATCTTATATAGGGATTTAAAAAAAAAAAAAAAAGAATTTTTAGGTGGAGCCAGGGCAGTTTCCCATCTAGGTTAGTTATTTCCCAAGACCCTTTGGAATACTGTACTCAGTTCCCTGTAAATTGTGGGATTTTTTTCATGGTTGGTGAGAATAGGCATTGTTTCTGTTCATTTAGTTTTCCTTTTAATCCTCTGAATGGTTCCTTATGTGCAATCACTGGTCAGTAACCTGCTGAGAACTTAAGAGGTACCCACCGCAGAGCTCCAGGTACTACCAATGTGCAGCCCCCTCTTCTCCAGTACTCTGTGCTATAAACTCTCTCTGCCTTGGTGTTCCCAGTTTCTTTTTCTTCTTTTTTTTTTTTTTTTAAAGATGACCGATAAGGGGATCTTAACCCTTGACTTGGTGTTGTCAGGACCACGCTCGCCCAGTGAGCGAACCGGCCATCCCTATGTGGGATCCGAACCCGTGGCCTTGGTGTTATCAGCACCGCACTCTCCCGAGTGAGCCACGGGCCGGCCCAGTGTGTTCCCAGTTTCTGAGCCCCGTTTTCACAACTAAGATAGACCCCTGGGCTCTGTGTGGGTTCCTCCTCCCTGAGCTATGCCCTGGAAATGTTCCCAAGGCAATAAGCTGAGACATTTACAGAACCCACCTGTTTCCTATCTCTCAGGGATCACTGTGCTTCATTCCCTGATGTGTAGTGTCCTTAAAACCATTTTTTCATATATTTTGTCTGCTTTTTGTTTGTTTGTTTTAGGCAGGGAGATAAATCCTGTACTTGTTACTCCATATTGGCTGGAAATGGAAGTCTCCTATTTTCTGTTCTTTTTTATGTGCTTAAACTGTTTCATGTAAACACATGCACCAAAAGGATACATTTGTCAAAGGTATGGTACCGATTGAATTTTTATAGACTTAAGTTAAACTTCAACTTCTCTTCAGTTATTTTGAGAGACTAAAGTTTTATTTTTCAAGTGTTTTTAGGTAATTCCTTTTGCTTTAATTTTTACCTATAAAACAAAGAGGTTTAATATATTCTGTGATTGCATGAATAGAGCAATACTTCTTGTACTGCAGTCCCTGAGGTCTGAACTCAACATTACTATCTTGTTTCATATTAGCTTCCAAATAGCATCAGGGGGTCTTTTTTTTTTTTTTTTTTTTTTTTTTTAAAATAAAACCAGTCCATCTTTGTGGTGTGATTTGATTTTGTGACCTCAGGGAAGAAACTTCCTAGGAATAGAAAAAAGAAACTTTTTACATCCTGAGGCTTTAAAAACAAAATTGAGTTCCAAATATTTTTTAAAATTTCATACATTTAAACCCTTCTACAATGGATTCATTCAAAAACAAAACACTGAGCACTGTCCTTTAGCCTAGTTAATGAATAATTTGAGTACTATTTCATTATAAATAATTAATTTCCAAGATTTCCTGGGATAGGAACACTGTGTTCTAGCTGAATAATTTAAGGGAGTTGATAAGGACATGAATTGTGTTGGTGGAAGTAAGAAAGGAAAGAAAGATATGGGGTTGGGGCTGATTTTGAGGAGAGAGTGATTCTCCACTTAAGATGAGGGAGTTTGTTAGTCTTCTTAGAGAGGAGGTAAGGTCATCTGACAAGAGTGAGGAACAGGAAAAATGACCTGAAGATGGGATGGAAAAAGCTTGGAATAGTTGTTTGGAGGGCCATCCTGAGACTATGTGAGTTTCACCTTTGGGAGGATGAGGATGAGGATGAGGAATCCTCTTGGAGGATTCCAGCTTATGACTTTCACTCTTGCTTTCTCTTTTTTCTCTATGTTCAATATGCAATTGTTGATTAATAGAGAGGGAGTAGGAATGAAAAAATTTTTTAAAGAATTATTTTTCAAAGCAGAAAAGTGTATCAAGAAATACAAAATACAAAAAAAAAAAAAAAAGGAAGAAAGAAATAGAAAATACAAATTATTAGTTTCTGGAGTTTTATTTTTGGTAAACTGGAATAGTCCAGTTTTTATTGTGCCAATTAATAGAATTACAGCCCTAGGAAGGTGGGCAAATTTCAAATTTCTGCTGCAATATTTTTAATGGAGGTGGAATCCAGTTAAAATGCCTTGGAGTATAAAAAATTAGGAGACACGATACAGAAGGGTCCAGTGTTGCTCAGGAGTTAATGAGGATGGGACAGCCAGCTCTAGTTGTTAGCATGTGTATGTGTAGCTAGCATCAGCTATTTAGAGCTACGTTGTTTTTTCTTTCCCATCTGTGGCCTCCCTGATATAATTATGTAAGTAGCCTCCTTGATGTATGTGTATGTGTATGTGTGTGTGTGTGTGTGTGTGTGTGTGTGTGTATTAATAGCGCATCAGGTATGGTTGGAGCTGTATTATTTTCTTTCCTCCCATCTCAGGCCTCCCTGAGTCATTCCTGCAAGAACTCACCCAAGTTTGTTGAACTGAATTAAACATTAAGTTTTTGTTAGAAGAACTGGGCAGGGATCAGAGCATAGAGATTCCTAATAGAGAATATACTAGGCAAGGAAATGAACAGCTGTGTCCTGAGATGACTAGCTTCTCCTACCCAGACCAGGAAGGATTGTTTTGCCCAGAGTCTTCCCATGGTGTCAGAGAATGGGGATTGAGGACTCTCTAAGTTCCAGTTTTGGCAAGTGTAGTGGATTGAATTATGTCCCCCCCAAACTCACTGAGGCTAGAATTGTCTCACAAGCTTTATGTATTAGAAACTTAGCCCCCCACTATGACTGTTAAGAGGGTGGGAAATCCTATTATGCTAAGTGAAAGGTGGAGCCTTAAAGAGGTGATTGGATTGTAGAACCGTGCAAGAGTGAATGGGTTAAAAATGGTGGTCAGAGCATGGTTCTGAAGGCTTTAAAAGAAGAAGAGAGTCTGTCTGTTTCCATCATCTTGCAATGTGAGACCCCTGGATCACTGTCGCCATCATCAGATGGACTTTGGAATCCCCAGGCTGAGAAACTGTAAGCAATAAATGTCCTTTTTCTTTATAAATTACCCAGTCTCAGGTATTCTGTTATAGCAACACAAAATGGACTAATATGTAAATTGGTACTGAGGGATGGGGTATTGCTTATATAACAAATACTTGAAAATGTGGAAGTGGCTTTGGAACTGGGTGTTAGTCAAAGGTTGGAGGAGTTTGGAAGACTCAGAAGAAGACAAAAAGATGAGAGAAAGTTTGGAATATTGTAGAGTTAAATGGTTAAATTGTTGTGACCAGAATGTTGATAGAAACGTGAACGGTAAAGGCTATGTGGATGACAAGGTCTTGGATAGGAATGAGGAACTTATTGGGAATTGGACAAAAGATCACCTTTGCTACACCATAGCAAGGAACTTGGCTGCATTGTGTTCATGCTCTAGGACTTTGTGGAAGTTGGAACTTAGGAGATGTGAACCAGAGTACTTGGCGGAAGAAATTTCTAACCAGCAAAGCATTAAGGAAGTTGCATGGCTACTTGTAACAGCCTATAGTGAGTTATGGTGGCAAGGGCATGAGATAAAGCCAGAATTTAAAAGGGAAGCAGAGTGTAAAGATTTGGAAAATTTGGAGTGTGGCCATGTGGTAAAGAAGCAGAGCGCATGCAGTGGTGCAGCCCAGCAACCATTAGCTAAGAAGATAAAAACAAAGGAAAGGGATTATCAAAAGAAGGAGAAAAAGACCTGGAGGCATTGCAGAAGCCTCTGGAACCAATCCTTCCATTTCAGGCCCAAAACCCTAGGGAGACAAAATGGTCTTGGGGAACAGGCCTGAGGTGCCCTTCATGGGCTCGATGCCCAGGGCCACCTCGAGAAGCTGCTTCTAGCACCCCAGCTGCTTTGGCTGCTCTAGCCATGGCTAACTTGGCCGAAGGTGTGGCTGCACATACAGCTTTGGAAGGTACAAGCTGGAAGTCTTGGCAGCATCCATGTGGTGTTAGGTCTGCAGGCTGGCAGAATGCCAGAGCTGTGGAGGCTTGGGAGCCTCCACCCAGATTTCAAAGGATGTATGGAAAAGTCTGGGAGCCCAAGGAGATATCTCTCACAAGGGCGGAGTCACCGCAGACAACCTTTGCTAGAGCAATGCCAAGTGAAAATGTGGGGTTGGAGTTGCAGCAGAGAAACCCCATCAGCACCATGTCTAGCGAAGCCGTGAGAGTGGGACCGCCATGGAGACCCCAGACCTGTGGAGCTTCCAGTGTGCAGTGCCAGCCTGTGAGAGCTAAAGCATCACCTGAGACCAGGAAAGTCGTAGGAGCGGAGCTGCCCAAGGACTTAGGGACCCAACCCTCACACCAGAGGAGTGGAAAGGTCAGACATGGAATCAAGGTACCTGATACACCAGCTTTGAGATTTAATGCTTACTCTGCTGGGTTTTGGACTTGTTTGGGACATGTTACTCCTTTCTTTTGGCCTATTCCTCCCTTTTGGAATGAGAATATGTATACCCTATGTTTGTCCCATCATTGTTTCTTGGAAGTAAATAACTTGTTTTGAATTTCACAGATGGGACTTTGAGTTTTGGACTTTTTTTTTTTTTTTTTTTTTTTTAAGATGACCGGTAAGGGGATCTTAACCCTTGATTTGGTGTTGTCAGCACCACGCTCTCCCAATTGAGCTAACCATCCATCCCTATATAGGGATCCGAACCCGTGGCCTTGGTGTTAGCAGCACACTCTCCCAAGTGAGCCACAGGCCGGCCCCAAACTTTGGACTTTTGAATTGAAACAAGTTAAGACTGGGGGTGGAATAAATGTATTTGTATGTGAAAAGGACATGAGTTTTGGGGGGCTAGGGGCAGAATGTAGTGGATTGAATTATGTCCCCACAAAACTCACTGAGGCTTGAATTGTCTCCCAGGTTTTATGTATTAGAAACTTAGCCTCAACTGTGACTGTTACGAGGGTGGGAAATCCTATTATGCTAATTGAAAGGTGGAGCCTTGAAGAGGTGTTGGATTGTAGGACCATGCAGTAGTGAATGGATTAAAAATGATGGTTTGGGCATGGTTCTGAGGGCTTTAAAAGAAGAGGAGAGTCTTTCTCTCTTGCTCTCTCTGCTTCCACCATCTTGCAGTGTGAGACCCCTGGGTCACTGTCACCACCACCAGATGGACTTTGGACTTCTTGGCCTGAGAAACTGTATGAAATAAATGTTGTTTTTCTTTATAAATTACTCAGTCTCAGATGTTCTGTTACAGCAACACAAAACAGACGAATACAGCAAGTCTTAATGAAAAGAAAAAAAATATCACGAAAGAACTTAGGTCCTTGAACTTAGTGCCAACCTTCTCCAGAAGGAAATATTCTTTCTGACCTTGCAAAATATGTGCAATTAACATTTTTCTTATCTTTTTTAGAGTTCTGAGCAGTAATCCTCTATTCTTTTTACACCAGGACCAGCACCCACTCCCCACTTCCACTAAAAATAAATTTTAGGCGTAGAAGTCAAAGGAAGACATCCCTTCATCCCCCTGAAGGTTGTCTGAAAACTCACCTGGTAAACACAGATTAATGTGAAGAAAAAGCACAACAAATTTTATTATATCATAGTTTTACATGATACAGGAGCCTTCTGAATGAAGAACCAAAGATATAGGGAAAATTGTCCATATTTATGCTTAGATTTTATGAAGCAGGCACAGCTGTAGAGAAATGTGATTGGACGAGAAAACTATGATATAATGCTGATAGACTGAGTGGGGAAAACCCAGCAACGCCTGTCTGTTTAGATTCTTCTTGTCCTCTCAGTGTAGCATTCATTACTCCAGGGTATGGTGCAGGACCCTTTCTGGAGTGGGGGGTCTTATGTCTGCTTGTAATCAGACGACTTAGGTCAGAGAATTTCTTTATGGCCAGCTCCAAAAGACAGAAAGGCAGGGGGTAAGATTAGAGTGTAACTGTGACCTGCATTGGGGAAGAGGGATTCTAGATTCTATGGCTTGCCTCAGGGGAGAATAAGGCTGGGAGACAGGAGAGCAGAAGGTCAGAAGAAAACTGCTTTTGAGGCTGCATCTGAGGCATTTACTTTGGGGTATTGCTTTCTGGGCCCCAGCATAGGTATATCAAACCAACTAGCTTTAGATCACTGTCCTCCTTTGTAGGGTGGAAATGAAAGAATTGAGTCTACATAATATAAAATGAAATGGTAATGTGAGGAGATAATGTGACAGACATAATCAGACAGAGTTGTACGTGTTTTAGAGCAGTAGTTCTCAAACTTTTTGGTCTCAGGACCCCTTTACATTCTTAAAATTGAGGATCCCAAAGAGCTTTTGTCTGTGTGTGTGTTATCAATCAGTATTTACCATATTAGGAATTAAATCTGAGAATTAAAAAAATTATTGATTGATTTAAAATAACTATAAACCTACTATTGGTTATTATTTATTTATAACTAAAAACATACAAATATATATTTATTGAAAATAATAAGTTCATTATGTTAATATAAATGACATTTTCATGAAAAATAACTGTTTTTCAAAACAAGACATTTGGGAAGAAAGGCATTGTTTTATATTTTTGCAAATCTTTTTAATATCTGGCTTCATTAAAAAACAGCTGGATTTTCATATATGCTTTTTCATTTAATCTGGTACATTGCCACACATCATGTGTCTTCTGGAATATTCCACTGTATGATCAGAAGATAATGAGAGTAGAAAAAGGCAAGTATTGTCTTAGTATTATTGTGAAAATGCTTTTGGCCTCAGGCACCCCCTGAAAGGATACCTCCAGGAGCTTCTTGATCACATTTTGAGACCAGTGTTCCCAAACTGTTATGTATGGGAAAAGAGAAACACAGGAGTTATCATCATTGAACAGCAGATTTTTCCATGTATTTAATCAGTACTGGCTGTTTAACCTAATTAAGCAGTGTAACATCCAGACTCCGGAATTGAAGTGGGCGGTATAGCTGAAAGCTCCACGTACTGAACTGCGAGCTAGTCCCATTTCATGTGCTTTTTAAAAGTAGTTTTTGTAGGCCATTGTTAACTGGTAGGAAGAGGAAAATTGAGCCAGATGCCTGAGAATGAAGAACCAAAGAATTTTAGAGATAAACATGACCTTTAAAGATAATATAGTCATAGAATTTTAGACTTTCAGATTTGAGAAATACCTGAGAGATCATCTAATCTAACTCTTAAGCTTTATAGTAATTATAACTAGTACTCGTAATGCATAGGCTAAGTGCTTTGTATAGAGTCTGTCTCATATCATTTTGATCTTTACTGTTTCTTTTTAATGTTTTTTATAATAGAAAATGTTGACCATGTACCCCATTACCCACCTTCAACAATTGTGAATTCATAGCCACTTGTTTTATATATGCCTCTATCCACTCCACCTGCTCCCTGGATTATTGGATGTAAATGGAAGAATTTTATAATTTCATCTGCAGACATATCACTGTATATCTCTAAAAGAAAATGACTTTAAATAACCTCAATTCCATTATCACACTAAAAAATTAACAATTCTTTGATAGCATCAAAAACCCAGTGTTCACATTTTCCTGATTGTGTCAGTCGTAAATGTATATATTTTTCAGGCTGTTTAGATCAGGATGCAAATAAATTTCATGCAGTGTAGGTGGTCGACTTGTCTCTTAACACTCTCCAATGATCTTTTCTCCTCTCTTTCTCTTTGTAGTTTTTTTGTGTAGAGACCAAGTCATTTGTCTTGTAGAGTTTCCCTGAGTCTGAATTTTGCTGATTGCATCTGTAGCGTCTTTTAACATGTTCCTTTGTCATCTGCATTTCCTGTAAATCAGTGCATTTATTTATTTATTATGTATGTATGTATGTATGTATGTATGTATGTAGCAGCTGGCTGGTATGGGAATCTGAATCATTGACCTTGGTGTTATAACACTGTGCTCTTCAAGTTTCCTCATACTTCTTCATAAGTTGTATTAAGTACTTCCATCAGGAGGTACACAGTGTCTGCTTGTCTCTCCTTTTGTGATGTTAGTAGCTCTTGATGATCTTTGCTTAGATCCATTAAATCATTAAGGGCTGCAAAATGGTGATATTCTAATATCTGAATCATTGACCTTGGTGTTATAACACTGTGCTCTTCAAGTTTCCTCATACTTCTTCATAAGTTGTATTAAGTACTTCCATCAGGAGGTACACAGTGTCTGCTTGTCTCTCCTTTTGTGATGTTAGTAGCTCTTGATGATCTTTGCTTAGATCCATTAAATCATTAAGGGCTGCAAAATGGTGATATTCTAATTCTGTGATTATTTCTTCATTTATTAGCTGAAATACTTCTATAAAGAGAAACTTTCCCTTATCTGCTATTTTATTACCTAGTGGTATATAGTTCATTTAGGACAGTCAGGATAAATGCTTTGTTTTCTCCCTTTATTTACCAATTTTCACAATAATGAATTGGCTCACTATCCTTCTCCAGTGATGACCAATTAGGTGTTGGTTTGTGGGGGGGTTTTTTAGTATCATTATGAACTCCTAGATTTAAACATTTTTGAATATGTTTCAATTAATTGCTATTATTATTACATTTATTCCTTTTCTAGTAATTTTACATATTTGTTTCTTCTAATAGACTAAGGTTGAAGATGAGGATATGTCTTAGTCCCCTTTATGTCCCCAGTGCCTGGTGCATGGCTTTCAATAAATGTTGTCAGATGAATGAATCACAGTTCACATTTAAATGAACTCTTTTAAATATGAGTTCATTTTAGAGGCATAACAGAGGAACAGTGTCAGGTAGGGCTTTTCTGCTTAATCTGAAAAAAGACAATATAACAGTGAAAAACATCCTGGGTGAATGTAAAGGAAAAAGGTGGGTTTGGGGTTTTTTTTTAATTGAATCATAATCAATTACACATATTTTTGGGATTCAGTGTTGACATATGTTGATCAAATCAGTATTACTAGTATGTATATTGTTACAAATTGTACTTATTCTTTATGCCCCTTGTTCAGTCTCTCCCTACCCCCTCTTTCTCCCCTTTCACCGCTGATAACCCTAGATTTCTTCTCTCCTTCTGAAAGAGTAATGGTTACTGTGTTGATTTGTTGCCTAGATGATCTGTCCAACGCTGAGAGGTGTGTTCTGGTCCCCTGATATTATCATAGAGGAGATGCTTCTTCTGTCACTCTGGAATGGGCCTGTGGAGAGAGACATCCTCTTCTTTTCTTTGGTCTCTGCTGGTGACTCTTCCTGTGTTGATGCACTCCAGTGGCTGGTGGAGCCTCTGCATGGTGGTTGTGACATCTAGCCACTTTTGAGGCAGCCATGGTTACTGTGGTGGATGTGGTGGGCCACCCACATGGATGTGATGTTTTTGGCATGCTCCTTGGTACTGGTGGTGTTCCTGGTTGTAGGTGGGGGGGTCTGGTCCCCAGCTCAATGCCGGGACCCCTGGGCAGGACCCTGAGGCACTGGCAGTGTGCCTGGTTGTGGGCAGGGGTTCCAGTCCCTGGCTCCATGCCCCAGGTCCCTGGGCGGGCCCTGACACACTGGTGGTGTGCCTGGATGTGGGAGTGAGGTCCAGTCCCCAGCTTCAAGCCTCAGGTTCCCTGATGGGCCCTGAGGCACTGTTGGTGTGCCTGGTTGTGGGCAGTGGGGGTCTAGTCCTCAGATCCATGCCCCAGGCCCCTGGGCAGAGCCCTGAGGTGCTGTTGGTGTGCCACATTGTGGGCTGGGGGTGGTCCGGTCCCTGGATCCATGCCCAGGCCCCCAGACGAGGCCCCAAGCTGCTGGCAGTGTGTCTGGTGTGGGTGAGGAGTCCAGTCCTTAGCTCCATGCCCTGAGCCTCCAGGCAGGGCCCCAGGGTGCTGGTGGTGTACCTGGTTGTGGGCCAGGGGGTAAATGGTGTTTTATAAAAAGAGAATGTTATTTAATTGCTATTTGTTAATAGACATGCAGTTGTTTATTATTTTCAGTTGGTCTTTTTATTATATTTCTGTGCAAAGAAGTAAGTCAGCATCCGTGTTATTTCTTTTGCTATAAGTAACACTTAAAAGCCTCTTTTTCCCTCTCTTGGGTTCTTTTCTCTCTTAACATAAAAGAACATTCACATTCATGACAGACATGTTCCCCATGAATTTATCCATTTATTTTTACAAACCCCCAAAAAACTGCAGGGAAGTAGAGCAAAACTAATTTTAAGTAGCCACAATATGGTAGATAGACACTGTTCTGAACACTTCTACATAGATTATGCATATCATTTGTTTTTACCACAAACCTATGAAGTAGGTAGGATTATTATCATTGTCCCCATTTTATAGATGAAGTAATCGAGGCATTGACATTAAGTAACTTGCCCGAGGTCACACAACTAGTGAATATTAGGGCTAGAATTCAAATAATGCATTTTTCTCCAGAGCCTATGCTGTTAGATTATCTTTAGTGACTTTACCGCAGACTTCTTGGCAGAATGGGGTGGTGTTCACAAAAGGATTTTACAGTCATGTGAGTAATACAATTTAGTGTCACAAAATCTGTCATTTTTTTTTTTTTTTTTTTTTTTTTTTTTTTTTTGTCC
>NW_007728935.1:207633-213051 GCF_000696425.1 Galeopterus variegatus
CGCAACCTTTGGTGTCGCGCCCGCACCTCGCTCAGCCAGTGAGCGGGAACTGGTCTGTATGTGGGATCCGAACCCTCGGCGGGAGCGCTGCCGCACTCCCAAGTGGCGCACTATAGCAGTGCGCCACCGGGCTGGCCCAAAATCTGTCATTTTATGACAAATAAATATGTCTAAGGAAGTTTTTTTTTTAATGGAACTTTATTCCTCCCAAAAGACTCAATTTTTTCCTAGGTCATTCTTTTATAGGAAATATTAAGGCAAACAGGGATGAGCTATTGAAGAATAAGTTCCTTTTTTTTTTAATGGTAGCTGGCTGATACTGGGATCTGACCTTGGAGTTATAATACTGTCCTTTAACCAACTGAGCTAACTGGCCAACCTGAAGAATAAGTTCTTATTATCTTTTGTCTTATTATAAGAAAAATTCACATTCATAGAATTTACAAATTTTAAACATTTTCAGTAGAAATACTGCTTGTAACATAATTTGCTTACCATCACTTTTCCTTTGATCAGGTAATTATAACTTGTTTTGCATGGTTCCTAATACATTTATAACATTCTCATACATGGGCCCTGGAGAGGCAGTCATCCTAGTTTCTTTATCTATCTTGCTTCCTTCATTATTATGAGTTTATGCATGGATAAAGAGAAAATAACTCACGAGCCCTATAATAATCAGCAGTGGTCACAGCTGTGACTGTGGCGTATATAATAGAGTCTGCTGGTTGTCCAAAATTCCTTGCTAACTAGGACTGTATGTCACTTCTTTATTTCCCACTCAATAAAGTTGACTAACGTGAGAATGAAAATGATAATAATAGGGAAAACTTTGAATCTAATTTAATTTATTCATAAAAATTTATTAGGAATAAATTATTTGGGACACAGTTTTAAAACTTGACTTCTGGATTGAGAAACATTGCTCTTACAAGCATGTTGCATAACCACTTCAAATTCACATAGCAAAGACATCTAGTAGCATTCTTTTCTTTGTATCTTTCAGTCTTTGACATCAGGAAGCTCAGTTTTTATGGTTGAAGAAAAGGAATTTTTAAAAAAGGAAACCAAGAAATAGTAACAGTGTTAAACTTATTGTAATAAGTAATTTTTTACTGGTTTCCCAGGACTGAGAGGTTAAGAATACTCTTAAAGCACAAAAAAGTTATATACAAATATATGTGTACCCCTTTAACTAATATCAGAGTCTGGATATGGCCTTGAAAATATTCTACTAGGAGCCATGGAAGTCGCTCAACTGTTTACAGCAATTATGTCTTAACTGTCTATTGAAATATAATTACAGGAAAGAAAGGTGACTTAGTATGAATTTGTATAAAATATTGAGATTAAGATTCAGATGTGATTTGTCTAAGCTAATAAACTCAGAGACTATTGATTTACTGTTAAGAACAACACAGTCATTATGATTGTTCACTTATTGGTTGTGAAAGTGCTTTATCCCATTTGGCTTGTATGGTAGTAATGGAGAAGGATTATTTCTATTAACGTTTATATTATTTCTCTTTGTATGGATTTAACCAGTTGTTTTGTAGGAAAAGTAACATTAATTCAGCTTCTCTTTATTCAGAGAATGGTATATTCTAGCTGGCATTCAAATATATGTTTAGTTGGTAGAACGATTACTTTGTGTGCCCAGGATAAATGTTATTTATTTGGACACATTTGCTTTTTTCTGTTTTTTTCTTAATTGGTTTGACTGCATCTCTAAAGCTGCTCTTTAGACTGACAGCCAAAAAATCCCACATATCTGAGGAAAGTGCCAGGAAAGTGTTAGTGTTCCAATTTCCCTAATCTTTAACCCTTAATTTTTAGGGGTCATTGAAATAGATGGGTTAGCCTCTCTCTAAAGACTGGTGGTCTATTTAGGACTGTTCCAGGGAAGGAAATTAACACTTGAGTGCCTTTTATGTATTAGGCACTTAACATGTGTTAGCTCATTTCATTCTTAGAATTCTGTGAGGTAGATAGTATATCAAGTTTACAGGTAAAGAAATTGAGGCTAGTTATCAATTTACCCTAAGTCACATACCTTAAGTGGTAAGACTGTGATTTGAATGCATCTCAGTTTCTACATATCCACGTGAATCTATATCTACTACACCACTATAGCTGTTCATCTGAACAGTCTATCTTCTGTTAGTAAATATTTCAATAAGATGGGGCAGATAATGGGATTAGTAGATATACTAAGGAGATTGCAAACATATATAATGTATGGAAAAATCACAGGACTATAAGATAGTAGGATGATTTAGAGTTTTAGATATACTACTAACATATGTACCTTGAACAGGTCATGTATTGCCTTTGTTGCAGTTTTCCAGTTTGTAAAATGAGGATTACCTGTTCTGCCTTCCCAGTGGGCAGTATTATGTGTGTGTGTGTATGTGTATGTATGAGAGAGAGAGAGCTTTGAAAATTGTAAAACACATGTATTATGTATTATGATTATGGAGAATCATGAGGTTTGGTGGATTGGTATTATTCTTTTTTTTTTTTTTTTTTAAAGATGACCGGTAAGGGGATCTTAACCTTTGACTTGGTGTTGTCAGCACCACGCTCAGCCAGTGAGCGAACTGGCCATCCCTATGTGGGATCCGAACCCGGGGCGTTGGTGTTATCAGCACTGCACTCTCCCGAGTGAGCCACGGGCCGGCCCGGTATTATTCTTTTAATGAAGGAACAATTAGTTGATCTTGGCAGTAGGCCATTGGAACTGAAAGAAATAGCATCTGTCAATCACAGTCATTTCTTGGAAGGAAGAATTGAAAAATGTCACAGCAGTTATTCTCCTTGACCTCTTTCTTTGAAAGGGAATTTGATTAGGCAAGCTGGTTTCATAATAGAGTAGAGCTTCTCTTTTCTCTGCCGGAATTGAAGCTGAGCAGCCAGACTTGTTCTGTGAAGCCAGAGCAATCTGGTTTTAAAGGTTTTAACTAAATTCATTGCGATTAAGGTTTTATGAGGGATGTGCATTGTAGAACAGCAGCTTTAAAAATGTTACATATGAAGGGGCTGGTTGGTTGGAGCATGGTGTTGTGTAACACCAAAGTCAAGGGTTTGGATCCCTGTACTGTCCAGCTGCCAAAAAATTAAATTTAAAAAAAAGTTAGATTTGAGTCCATTTATGCCCCTAGATTGAGAAAAGAACATGACGACTAGTTTAGGTTCAGGGAATAGTCCTCAATAGTTCCATAGCATCTGCCTAGGGCTGTCCGGTTAGCTCATTTGGTTAGAGTGTGTGTTGTAACACCAACCAAGGTCAAGGGTTCAGAACCTTGTATTGGCCAGCTGCCAAAAAAAGAGAGAGGGAGAGAATCTTAGGCTCTAAAGATGGAAAATAGGCAGTAGGAGACCATTGCTTTACAGTATAGAACTCTGTCTCTATCTAGGCATTTTTTGGTATTTCTTCAAACCTTTGTTTAGTGAGCAGACCCAAGTACTTTATTCCATTATATAAAAAAAGAAAACTAAAGCTCAAAACTCAAAACATAGTAGGTGTGCATTAATTAATTATATGAATATTTAATAAAAATGATTATAGAATTATACCTAATCATAGACTTAAGGTGAAGTCAGTGAGTGGCCAGAGAAACTACTTGAAATGAGTTTCTGTAACTACAGGCATCCCTGGAGGATTTCTGCATGTCCTGTTGGAACTCAAATTGTCTCTAATTAGGAAGATCTTGCTTTATCCTTTATTCTTCCAACAGTTGCTGGCTTTGCTGGAGATTTGTATGTATATATACATAGTTAAAACCACTGGTTTAAGTAATTTGGCCAAAGTCAGGATAGAAATAGATTAGTCAGTTTCTCTAAGGCTCTTTCCATTTACACAGGGAATAAATGGTGGTGGCAGGGGCTGCCTATGAGTCCTTCACACTTAGTATGCTTTACTTTGAAATAAAAGTTATCTGAAAACCTGGCTGAGTTGTTCATACTACTGAAGTTAGAGATACTGACAAAAGCCTAGGACAGACCCCAAAGAGAAGCTCCTGTTGGGAGCTTTGGAAAGCTATTGAACAGCTCCAGAACACTGAGCGCTTGTGTAGCAGAAGTGTCAGAAGATGAGACAGAAAGTTTAGCATGCTTTTGCCTGAGGTCTAATAGAAACAGCTTCCTTCCCCCTACATACTGCTATAAACTGCCATGTAGCTCTGGACTAGAGGCCTGAAAGTTGGAACCACGATTCTGTTCCTCATCATTTGCAGTATAAAAAAGAAACTTTTTTCATGTTTGTAAATGTGAAAAATCATTACCTGCTGAATAGTCAGTCATTCCCAGTTAATCTCAAATAGTTAGACGGTAGTAGAGAAGAAGGCCAGAGGTTTGATTTGACAGAAAAGATGCTAACCTCATTGAAAGAAAATGATAGGAAAATATACCTGTTCTAATGGCAAGAAAAAAACCTTGATTTATTTTAACCTACAAATTAGGTTCATATTCTATAGGTAATGGAGTGTTCACCAATCAAACTTTCTATTTCTGACTGCTTAGTGAAATCTGATTTAGGAAATTCAACGTAGCCTGGTTTTATTGTTGAACTGAGGAAAAAATCACTTTGTCCTATCTAGTTAACTAAATATTGCAAAGTAAGGATCTAAAGATAGTTTAAATTTCCATTACAACTTGTATCACATTTTGCTACTCTGGTTTGGTTAGAAACTGTCTCCACCTACTGGCCACAATTCACTTGACATTTTATGAAGATATCTGCTTTTTTGTTTTATTTTCCTGAAATGTCTGACAGTCATGGAAAGCACCCAAGTAGGGTTGCGGTGACTAAATACTATACTTCTAAGCAGTTTTTCCTAAAATTCCTAGAAGAGTTCTTACTGAAGTTCGTTTAGGGGATAATTGAAAAGAAGCAGTGTAAGGGCTTATAAGAACTAAGCTAAAAGGTTGAACTCTTATAAGTGGCACATTTGCAATTATGTTTGCTATCTGCCATTCTACCAGGTGAATTAAGTCTAATTTACATATTAAACTGTTTAAGTTGTGTTAATTTTAATTGACTAAGGTTATCATTTTCCAAATTGCTGTTGGTTCAACTTCTGTGACCATTTGGATTGTTTCTGAATTATAAAATAAAATAAGACCTTTTCTTGGTCAGGGATCAGCAAATGTTTTCTGTAAAGTGTCAGTAAGTATTTTAGGCTTTGTAGTCTTTGTTGCAGCTACTCAACTCTGCCATTGCAGCACAAAAGTAGCCATAGGCAATATGTAAGTGAACAGAGAGTAGCTGTGTTCCAAAAAAACTTTATGAAAACTGAAATTTGAATTTGATATAATTTCCACGTGCTATGATACATTGTTCTTTAAAAAGTTTTTTTCCAGGGCCAGCCTGGTGGCGCACTGCTACAGTGTGCCGCTTGGGAGTGTGGCGGCACTCCC
>NW_007728935.1:214025-217513 GCF_000696425.1 Galeopterus variegatus
TTTGTGGGCCATAGTTAGCTGATCTTTTCTTTATATTCAGAAACATTAAAAAAAAAAAAAAGCCATTCATAAGTTCTTATATCTCGTAGAGGTGAAAGTCTAGAAGAGAATTTCTCAACTTTTAGGAGTACTTCCATGACAAGGAGAGCTTGTCAGGAGGCTATTGTGCTATTCACCATCATCACCAACCACATGGTGTAGGAGTACAGAACTTTGTAAATATGGAAGAAGATTCTTTACCCACTCATGTGGGATCTTATCTGTTATGGTTTTATTGTATATGACAGTTTAGATAATTTAAGTCCAAAATACTGGAATGATATTTTTAAAGAATGTTTTAGCACATAATAATACATACAGGAGAAGATTTTTTATATGAGTTTAAAAACCATAGAGCCAGCCCATGGCTCAATCGGGAGAGTGTGGTTCTGATAACACCAAGGCCATGGGTTCGGATCCTATATAGGGATGGCCAGTTAGCTCACTGGGTGAGAGTGGTGCTGACAACACCAAGCGAAGGGTTGAGATCCCCTTACTGGTCATATTTAAAAAAAATAATAAAATAAATAAATAAATAAAACCCAGAAACATTCAGATAATGGAATTATTCTAAAACAACTTGAAAAAAGAAACCATCATTACAACTGAAGAATAATTTGTTATGGTGAGGGGCCTGTGGTATCGGTACTACTGGATCACATGGGCCACATGGTATGGGCAGGGTGGTGTAGATCATTCATTACAATTTCAGTGATATCACAGTGGTCCGTTGGTAGCTCTCAGTCTGTTACATTTTGAGATTAATCACAGTGGTCCGTTGGTAGCTCTCAGTCTGTTACATTTTGAGAGATAACTATTTTAGAGCACTGAATTAAAAATATTGATGGTTACAAACAATTGATCATTTCAGTTTTTCACATACAAATACCTTCAACCCCCTTGGTTCTTATCCTCTATCAGTCCCCAAATTCCTGGATTAATCCTACAGTCTGCCTTCTCTTTGTCTATGTTTTTACAACTGAGTGCTGTAAAGTTATGGAATTGCTGTTTCTCTAAACTTCAGTCTCATTTGGGTTCTCATTATCAGTTATCAATTTCTTTTTTACTTTACTATGTTAAGTTTAGTTTAGTTCTCTCTGCCATTTCTTTCAGGAGCTATTACAGACCTCTCTTACTCTCCTTAGACTGCTTCCTAATCTCTGTCTCATTGTCTTTATCTAATCTGGGCCACCAAAAAAGTTGAGGCTTTCACATGTGAACTCTCTCAGCTTCCTTCTTACTTTCTCATTATATGTCTTTGTTCTTCCTCATTCTTACCTTTATCCTTCCTATCCCAGAGGAAGAGGTTTAGGTCTTCCCATTTTAGATAGCTGTGACATCTGTCTAAATAGATGGTTCTTGATACCATCTCATCCATCTCTTCAGTGACTTTAACATCATCATTTATATCCCTGATCCTCAATCTTTCCCTCTCCATTATCTCCTTTTCCATCTTTTTTTTTCTAAGAAGACAAAACAAATGCTATTAATTCTAATCCTATCCATCCATACTCTTTTGGACTTATCATTTCATTTCCTATTGTATAATAGAGCATTTACCTTTTCCTTTTTCTCTGAAACCATGTTTTCTAAGATCACCTAGAATTTCTTAACTGTCAAATCATTCTTTCAGTGGAATCACCATGGAGATTTTATGAAGTGACAGGAGAGGAGGTCTGAGAATGGACCCCAGTGGACACCAACATTTCAGGGAATTGTTAAGGAAAAGTTAACAAAGGAAAGTAGAAGCCAGAGTTGAAGGAGAAAACCAGGAGAGTATGGCATTCCAAAAAGAAGAGAGTTTTTAAGGAGAGGAATTAAGCGTTAAATGCTATACAGATATCAAATAAAATCAATTTTGAAAGTAATTCATTGGATTTAGCAGCAAAGCAATTGTTTCAGTGTTATGATAGATGGTATAGCTAAATTACACTGGTTAGAGACATTATTGGTAGGGAAGCAAAGATATCAGGGGTAGAAAACTGCTTTAAAAGTATTGATTATGAAGGATGAGAAAGCTAGAGATGTGAGAGAGGAATGCATGATTTAGGGAGTATGCTTTTTTGTTTTTTAAAATAATCTATGACAGAATTGAATATGTTTAGATTCCAGTGGGAAAGAATATGGAGAGGAAGAAAACAAGATTGGAAGAAGGAAAGAATAAAAATGGACTGAAGTCCTTGAAAATAAAGGAAGGAATATGATTCTAAGCATAAATAGAATGATTGGCCTTACTTATGTAGAAACAGAATATCTTACACGATGACAGACCTATTAATGTGGGCTGCTCCAGGGCCAGTCCTTGGACAAGCTCTTCTCTTTTCTGCCTTGGTGATCTTACCAACTCCCATGGTTTTAAATATTATCTAATCTAAATGTTGGGAAGTCCCAGTCTCCTGAACTCCAGACTTCCATATCCAACTGCCTTCTTTATATGTTCACTTGGATGTCTACAGACATCTCAAAACTTAACATGTCAAAACAATTCCTGATCTTCCCTCTGAAACATATTCCTGCTTCAGTCTTGTCCTTCCTCCCAGAAGCTTGGTTTAAAAGTCTTATTGTCATTCTTGACTTCTCTCTCATACTGGCCCATCAGCAAATCCTTTTGGCTCTACTTTCATAATCTAACCACTTTTTACCACTTTTGTCTAAGCTACACTATTATGTCTTGCCTGGATTATTGGATAGCTTCCTAACTGATCCCTCTGCTTCTGCTCTTGCTGTTTCTGTAGTCTGTTTTTAGTATACAGCCAGAGGAAGCTTATTAAAACCTAAGTCAGATCATGTCACTCCTGCACTAAAAACTTTGCAATAGCTTCTGGTTTCACTAGGAATAAAAGCCAAACGCCTTAAAATTGACTGCAAAGGTCATTAACCCATTAGCTCTTCTCTTATTTACTCTCCTCCTTATTCTGCTGCACTTCTTCAAATCTCTGACTCTAAATGTGTCTCACATACAATTTTTAGTCAAATGGTCAAATTACAGAATAATCTTTTTATTACAGTTACCTGTTTCCCTTAACTATTTAGTATTTTTTAATTGAGGTATAAATCACATAGAGTAAAATACACAGATATTAAGTATATAGTACATGTAACCACCATTCAGATCAAAACATTGAACACTTTTATCTCTCTAGAAAGTTCTCTTATGTGCTTTCCCTGTCAAAAATCCCCCCCACCCTCCTGCCCCCAGATAACCACTATTCTGACATATTACCCTATAAATTAGCTTTGTCTATTTCTTTACTTGAGTCTACTAATTGCAATTCTATAGCCTGGCCCTCCACACCAACCCCTGATTCTGCACTCCCTTTTCTTAACCCTGCAGTACTTTTTCTCTCTTTCTTTTTTTTTTTTCTTAAAGATGACCGGTAAGGGGACCTTAACCCTTGGCTTGGTGTTGTCAGCACCACGCTCTCCCAAGTGAGCTAACCGGCCATCCC
>NW_007728935.1:217863-240528 GCF_000696425.1 Galeopterus variegatus
CTTCTGCACTCCCTTTTCTTAACCCTGCAGTACTTTTTCTCTCTTTCTTTTTTTTTTTTCTTAAAGATGACCGGTAAGGGGATCTTAACCCTTGGCTTGGTGTTGTCAGCACCACACTCTCCCAAGTGAGCTAACCGGCCATCCCTATATGGGATCCGAATCCGTAGCCTTGGTATTATCAGCACCACACTCTCCCGAGTGAGCCATGGGCCAGCCCTTTTTTCTTTTTTCTATAGCACTTACCACCTTCTAACATATAATTTATGATGCTCATTATTTATTGTCTATCTCTCTCCTGAGTTTAAACTCTACGAGGAGAGAGATTTTTGTTCTACTGTAACCCAAGCACCTAGAACAGTGCCTGACGCATAGTAAAATGAATGAATGACGCATTTGTGAAATGAATGAATGAGAGGACAGATGCATGTTAATAGAGTTTGGATGTGTTGTCCCCTCCAAAACTCATGTGGAAATTTGATCCCCAATGTGGCAGTGTTGGAAACTGATTGAGTCATGGGGGCAGATCCCTCGTGAGTGGATTAATGCTCTCCCTGGGGGAGGGGGGATTAATGAATGAGTTCTCACTTGATTAGTTCCCGCAAGAGCTCGTTGCTTAAAAAGACCCTGGCACCCTCTCTCTCTCTCTTGCTTCCTCTCACCATGTGATCTGCTTGTACCCGCCGGCTGCCTGCCACTTTCCGGCATGAGTAGAAGCAGCCTGAGGCCCATGTCAGATGCAGTTGTCCCAGATCGTAAGCCAAATAAACCTCTTTCCTTTATAAATTACCCAGTCTCAGGTATTCTGTTATAGCAACACAAAACGGACTAAAACAGATGTATATAAACTTGTAGGTAATCTGAATGGGAGGATGCAGAAATTGAGGAAATTCCCATGTTACACTTTCATGTTCTTAGGGAATAAAACATAAAATTATCTTTTGGGACTGCAGGGGAGGTGATAGGATTGGGATCCCTGAAGACAGTGAAGGAAATGTTAGGTGCCTGAAAGAGAGAGGACTTTGGCGGCACAGATTTGTTGCTTATCATTAGAGGCTCAAGCAGGATTGTTGGCCATGAATTTTTGTGATACTAATAAATGTGGTTGAATGATTTATTTCAGTAGAACTTAGATATGAAACAGAGAAACTTGACAGTGTTTTTTTTTTAGTGGCTGGCTGGTATAGAGATCCAACCCCTTCACCTTGGTGTTACAAGGATACTTGTAACCAACTGAGCATATTTTTTGCCCTGTGGATGCAGTGGAAGTCCAGAGAGATAAGGGAGTTGTTAAGATACTGAATGAAGTGATATACCTTGAATTTTTACTAGCATGAGAAGGAAGTGACAGGCATGAGAAACAGATTGGGATAGTATAGAAGGGTCAACTTTCTAGAGGTTTAGTTGAGGTCAAGTAGTGGATATAATGGAGAAAATAGAGTGGAGTATTGATAAAAGTGTTAGCAGTTGTCATCGGAGTTAAGATACCTTAGTTCATTGATTTTAAGGAGTAATTCTCTCCACCCCATTTAAACATCTCTGAAGTTGAGGTATCAATTTAATTGGTAACTTTGTTTTGTTATTGTTATGTGAAGTAATGGTGAATCTTCCAATTGATGGCATCTTAAATTTAATGAAATATGTTTTTTGAATTTTATATTTCTGAAGTGTAGCAGTTATAGGTACTGACAAGTTTACCAGAGTGTGGTCATTGGAGGATGTAACTAAAAACGAGTAGAGGTCGAGTATCTGATTAAATACATCATGGCTATGGACTTTGAAGACTCAGAGTCATGAGCTAGTTGTAAGAGTTTTCAGCAAATGAGATGGAGCAACTAGAGGTACAGATGACAGCATAGAAGTATATTGGTAGGAGCACCTTCAAGACATCCTTCTTTTAGCTTTCAAATGTCACTTTTGCAAGAGATCTTCCCCTGTATCTCTTTCCCTTGTCTAAATTAGGTTCTCCTCTTATGTTGTCTCATAATATCCTTTTTTATTTTGTAATTCTTTATTAGTTTCTAATTATATGTATTATCATGCATATTATAAATCATTATATCATATCTCTCTTTCACCAGACTGTAAACTCATTGACTGTAGAAATTATGATTTCGTTGTATAGTGCCTGGAATATTGTCCATTTGGGCTGTTATAACAAACTACCATAGACTGGGTGGCTTATAAACAGCAAAAGTTTATTTCTCACAGTTCTGGAGGCTAGGAAGTCTAAAATCAAGACACCAGCAGATTCAGTGTCTAGTGAGGGCCCATTTCCTGGTCATAGACATCCATCTTCACACCATGTCCTTACATAGCGGAAGGGGTGAGGCATCTCTCTGGGGTTTCTTATTTATAAGGGCACTAATCTCATTCACCTCATAATGTAATCATTTTCCAAAGGCCCCACCTACAAATACCATATTGGAGATTAGGTTTCAACTTATGAATTTGGTGGGGGGTGCAAACATTCACTTTATAGGACATGTTCTAAGTGCTTAGTTAGTATTTGCTGGATAAATGAATGGAAATAGAGAAAATGAGGGTGTCTGTGACTAGATTAGAGATATATTCTGGAATAGGGTTCTAGAAGCCACAGTGACAGTATAGAGGGCAAGAGACTAATACCTACCTGTCAGGGTTATGGCAACCATTAAGTGAGATTAAATATGGAAAGCACATAATACAGCATCCACCGCATAGATGGTGCTCTGTAAGTGATAGGCTGAAAATGGCCATCTTGATTTTTTTTTTCCTTCTGAGAAAAGCCTTATGTCTCACCTGGTATACTTCTGTCCCTCCTTCCTCTAGTTTCTTCTCTGTACTTATTTTGAATGATTCTTCTAAAACTCTGGTCATATGTCTTTCTTTTTTATATTCCTTTATCCTCTGATCATTGCCTATGTGATTAAGTTCAAACTTCTTAGCTTGGAATTCAATGTACTTCAGGTTCTAGTACCTTGGTTCTTTCCTAATTCCCTACTTTCATGTCCTGCCATTTCTCTTTTGCCTTGGCTCTGGAATTTCTCTGACTGGAATGTCCTTCTCCTTCTGGGTCTGACAGATTCCTATTCATTCTTAAAGTTACCACCTTCCCTGACCTTTGTATATTTTTCTCTAACCCCCCACCCCTTCTTTCTTTCCCACCTCTAGTAACCATAGGTCTGTTCTACCCTTCTGAAAGTTCAACGTATTATCATGGTTTGTCATTTTCTTTTTTTTCTTTCTTTCTTTCTTCCTTTCTTTCTTTCTGTCTTCATTTTCTTTTTTTTCTTTCTTTCTTTCTTCCTTTCTTTCTGTCTTTCTTTTTCTTTTCTTTCTTGCTTTCTTAGCAGCCACTTATGAGTGAGGGCATGCAGTATTTCTCTTTCTGTGCCTGCCTTTTTTCACTTAACATAATTTTCTCAAAGTGCATCCATGTTGCTGTATATTTTTCCATTATTGCATCATTACACTGTATTTTAAATATGTATTTATTTGCATGTCTTCCTTTCAAACAAGACTGAGCTGCTCAAGGGTGAAAGCTATGTATTCATCTTTATCCACAACACCTGCATCTAATGGGTGCTTAGTAAAAGTTTATTGAACTAAAGTGACTATGTAGAGTATACAGATTATTTTGCTTGAAGGTTTAACAAGGAAAAAATCTTAGGTAGGAATCCAGTAGAGAGGGAAAAACCTGTCAATTATGAAAATTATCAGTCAGCAATTTTAGTAGTAATATCAGGCCAAAACATGAACAATATTCATTTATCTGGGATATTAGCATCAGGACACAACTCTACTCTTGTTTCAGAGGCCAAAGAGAAGATACAAGAGATCTGACAGGGAAAAAAATAAATAAAACCTCAGAGGGCAAGAGAGACTTAACAGTAATGGCAGATAACAAACTTAGTTTGGGTTTGAAATGTGATCTGGCAGTCTAAGGAAAGACAGTGCTATTCTGGGCAGCTAACAAAGAAGACTTGTGCCACAGCATAGGGAGTTGGCAGGAGCCCACTGGGAGTATTACATTTAGCACAGTGTCAGCATGGTAGAAACAGAAGGTGGTGAGCTCTGGGAGCAACTGTAGAGCTGAAAGGGAAACATAGATGAATTTATGAAAGATGAGTTTAAAAAATTTAAGCATGTGGGGTCCACTGTATTCTGGTAATTACAAGATCCAGGAGAGAAAGACACTCCCAAATATCTGAAATTGATGAAATCCTATTTAAATGAACGTTGCCTTTCACAAAATGGCATAACATGTATCCTTGGGTCAAGATTTTCCTCAGTGATGGGGTTGAAGAAGCCTTGAGCTGACAACTTATTTGTTCTTCAGTATATTTTAAATGCCAGAGAGTGGTGCTATTGCCTTCACTGCTAGCCAGATCTTTGAATTATTTCTCAGTTCAAGATAGGTCAAGGAAAAATATGGTGATTCAGTTAGAGACAGCACTGTTTCCTGAGGCAAATGTACTTGAATTTTCTAGTGAAATAGCCAAAAGAGCCCACAGTATACTGAGATTAAAAAAAACTTGTATCTCTTCCATGCCCGGGCTCCATGGCTTCCACTTCCTTTTCTGCAGAACCCACAATGCATCTTTAAAGATAATGTATATAAAAAATGTGGAGTCAGGTCCCATTTAAACAGTTAACTGAAACTTTCCTCTATTAACTAAATTGTCTTATGCTCCCTTTGTTGTTGTGGATCCTCCAAGAGGCAGATGTCAAGACAGACTTTGCAGTGTAAGATTTATTGGGTGGAGCATCTTTGAACAATAAGGGGAAAGAGAGCCAGTTGTAGGTGGGGAGGGCTTTCAGAATGAGGTACAAGTCTAACACCTGTGAAGGAAGACAGGAAAGGAGAGATTGGGTAGGAAATGCCTCAGATCACAGCAGTTGAGACAGACTCAGCCAGGGAGATCAGTCCCCAAGCAAAAGTTGCCTGTTAGTGGAATCCCATATGGGACAGAAAAGGGCAATGATTACTGGCCCTGCCATGCTCAGTCACTGGCTGGGAGCAGTTTAGGCAGAGTGCTCTCATTGCTCAAGGGGGCTGCCGGCAACTAGAGGCTGAACTATGTTCCATGAGGTAGGTTCTCTTGAAGACCTGAGTGACACATATTCATGGCTACCACACTTCCCCCCAAAATTTATTCATTTATTTCATAACAAGATTCACAAAGTCTTAATGTGTCTTGCCATATAAACATTTACAAGAGAATAATAAGTACTAGGGGAAAATGTAAATAAAAGTAGAAACTCAAAGAACTTCTAGTTCCTCAGGGTAAACAAGTTTTCTGGCATTAAATTCTAAAAGATATTTCTCAGGGAGGATTCACATTGGAAGTACTGAGTAATAATGATTTCATTGGCCACAGTATTCCTGCAACAAATATGCTTGGTTATTTTCTTATGGCTCTTTTATGTAGCATGTTTTGAGAAATCTTAAGGGTTTAACATTAAAATACAACTCATTGAAGATAATAATGCGGAAGACAAGATTATATGGAGAAGTCATGTAGCTGATGGTCTGTGTTATTGGAGCTAAGATTAGGACTCTGAATTCTCAGAGAAGGAAATGGACTGAACAGCATTTAAATAATCTTGCATAAATATGACTTCTGTCAGACAAACTTTTGATAAAATGTTTGAAACAGCAGACTACTCAAAATTATATTCCTTAGAATAATAAAGTCTAGAAACAGATCCAAAAGATATGTAAGATAAAGGTGGCATTTCAAATCAATCACTGTGGGTGGGAGGATGGGAAAGAGTGTATTATTTAATAATTGATAGAGAAATTTGGGTAGTCATATGGAAAATAAAGTTATATCTGTACTTAACATTTTATACCAGGATAAATTCCAGATTAATTAATTAATTAATTAATTATTTTTTTGTGGCTAGCTGGTGTGGCGACCCAAACCCTTGATGTTGGTGTTATAACACTGTGCTGTAACCAACTGAGTTAACTGGACAGTCCCCAGATGGATTAAATATTTAAATGTAAAAAATGGAACTATGGTACTAGTAAATGGAACTATTATACTAGTATGGTAAAGTAATAAAAGAAACCACAGGAGAATTTAAAAAAATAATTTTGTATAGTGTAGTATGATAAAGCATTCCAGAAGCCATAAAAGGATAGACTGTGAATTTGATTACATAATTTTTTTTTTTTTTTTTAATTTGAAGGTGATGGGAGCAGCATGGCAAAAACTATTGTAAGCAAAATCAAAAGACAAGTGAGAAACTGGAGAAAATATTTGTAACTCATATCACAAAGGACTGATCTCCCTAATGTATAAAGAGCTCTAGATATCAATGAGAAAAAGACTAGTATCCAATAGAATAATGGGCAAACAATATGAACAGATAATTCAGAGAAAGTGAAATACAAATGTCTCTTAAACTTACGAAAAGAAACTGTCTCACTCTTGTTGGGGGAAATGCAATAAAAACTGCAGAGAGATACTATTTTTGACTTTTCAGATTGGCAGCTACCCAACAGTTTGGTAATATACTACATTAGAGAATATGTGGGAAGGCAGACACTCATTGGCAACCACTGAACTGCTTTCTATCACGATAGATTTGTTTGCATTTTCTAGAATCTTAAACAAATGGAATCATATAATGTGTATTCTTCTCATCTGGCTTCTTTCACTCAGCATAATTATTTTGAGATTCATTCATGTTATAGCATGTATCAGTAGTTCATTCCTTTATAGCTGAGTAGTATTCCATTATATGGATCTACAATTTATGATCATTTTACTGTTGATGGACATTTGGGTAGTTTTCAGTCTGGGGCTATTACAAATAAAGCTGTTATAAACATCCATGAAAAAGTTCTTTGTATGTACATATGCTTTTATTTTCCTTGAGTAAATACAAAAGTATGTAATAGCTGGATCTTATGGTAGATTTTCGTTTAACTTTTACTAAAAACTGCGAAACTGTTTTTCAAATTGGTTATATTTAAAAAAAAAAAAGAAAGAAAAGGAAAAGAAAAAGGAGACAAAACCCCACAAATCGGTTGTATCATTTTATATTCTTACCAGTAATGTATGAGAATTCCAGTTTCTCCACATTTTAGAAATTCTGTTGGTCATGTAGTGGTCTCTCATTGTGTTTAATTAGCATTTCCATAATGTCTGATGATAAATTCATGTGCATTTATTTTTATTTTTAATTATCTTTGTAAAAGTGTATAATCAGGTCTTTTGCACAATTTTTAATTGGGATGTTTGTTTTTTTATTAGTAAGTGTAAGAGTTCTTTATGTAAATATAAATATGTTGTTAGATATATGTTTTGTAAATATTTTCTACTAGTCTGTGTGGCACAGTACCTTTTTATCACTGTTTTTAAAAAGTTTGCGATATAATTTATATGCCATAAAATTCTCCCTTTTAAAGTATACAATTCATTGATTTTTAGTATATTTGCAAGATTGTACAACCATCAGCATTATCTAATTCTAGAACATTTTTATTATCCCAAAAAGAAATTTCCCTACCCATTAGTAGTCACTTCCTATTTTCTACCTACCAGCCCCTAGCAACCACTAATCTACTTTTTGTCTCTGGGTTTGCTGATTCTAGACATTCATATAAATGGCATCATACAATATATGGCCTTTTGTGTCTGGCTTCTTTCACTTAGCATGATGTTTTCAAGGTTTATCTAGGCCTTATCATGTATCACTAATTCTTCCTTTTTATTGTCAAGTAATGTTCCATTGTGTGTGTAATATCACATTTTGTTTATCTAGTCATCAGTTGATGGACATTTGTAAAATACAGTAAATTTTTGTATATTAACCTTGAATCCTGCAGTCATGCTAAACTCATATTAGTTCTGATAGGGTTTTCTGTAAATTCCATATAATTTTCTACATAGGTGATCATTTCATCTACAAATAAAGAGTTTATTAATATGGTAAATTACATTGACTGATTTCATATGTCAAACCAATCTTGCATTATGGTATAAACCCTTCATAGTTGTGATGTATTATTCTTTTTATATATTGTTAGAATAGATTTTATAAAAATTAGTTAAGAATTTTTGTATTTGTTAGTGACAAACATTAGTCTGCAGTTTTCTTCTCTTACCATGTCTTTGTGTGGTTTGGGTATCTGGGTAATGCTAGCCTCATAGGATGAGTTGCAAAGTATTTCTAATTCAATTTTTTTGAAGAGAATATAGAATTTGTATTATTTCTTCTTTAAATATTTGTTGGAATTCACCAATTAAGCCATCTGGACCTGGATTTTTTTGTGTGTGGGAAGATTTTTAACCACAAATCCAATTTCTTTAGTAAATGTAGGGCTATTCAGATTTACTGTTGAGTGAGCTTTGTGTCTTTCAAGGTACTTGTTGATTAGTTGGCAAAAAATTGTTCTTAATATATTTTTAGTTTCCTTTTAATATCTGTAGAACTGTAGCAAAGTTCCCTCTCTCATTTCTGATATTGTTAATTTGGATATTCTTTTTCTCCTGACCAGTATGATTAAAAGTTTATCTATTTCACTGATCTTCTCAGAGAACCAGCTTTTGATTTTATTTTATCTGTTGCTTTTCTATTTTCTGTTTGTTTGTTTCTGCTCTGATCTTTATTATATCTTTCTTCTTTTTACTTTCGTTTTTTTTTCCCCTAGTTTCTTAAGGTAGAAGTTGATTTTTATTTGAGACTTTTTTTATTGTTACATAGTTGATTGTATATAACTGTGTATTTGAGACTTCTAATAGAAGTATTTTAGTGCTATTAATTTTCCTCTAAATCCTACTTTAGCTGTATCCCACAAATTTTAATATGCTGTTTTCAGTCTGTTTAAAATGTTTTCTAATTTCCTTTCTGTTTTGTTTTTCTTTTACTCATGGTTTATTTAGAAGTGTTATATTTAATTTCAAAATATTTAGGGGATTTCCCAGAAATCTTTTTGTTACCATTTTCTAATTTAATTCCATTATGTTCAGAGACTATACCTTGTATAACTTGAATTCTTGTAAATTTATTTAGACTTGTTTTATTGCCCACAATATGTTTTATCCTGGGTTGACTCTTAACTCACTTAGAAGTGTGTGGTGCTAATAACACACCAAGGTCAGGGTTTTGGATCTCCATACTGGCCAGTGCCAAAAAAAAAAAAAATTGTTTTATCTTGTTAAATGTTCTGTGTACCCTTGAAAAGAATGTTTTCTGCTCTTGTTGGGTTGAGTGTCCTATAAATGTCAATTAGGTCAAGTTGGTTGGTAGTGTTGTTCAAGTCTTCTATATCCTTACTGATCTTCTATTTGTTCTATCAATTAAGAAGAGAAGGATGTTGAAATCTGTTGCTAGAATTGTGGATCTGTTTATTTCTCTTGGTGGTTTGCTGTGGTTTGAATGTCCAAGCTCATATTCGAGATTGATCCCCATTGTAACAATGTTCTGACTATGATATTTGAAAGGTGGGGCCTTTAAGAGATAATTGGATCATGAGGACTATGCCCTCATGAATACAGTAATACATGGTTAATGGGTTAATGGATGAATAGGTTATCATGGGAGTGGCAATAGAGGCTTTATAAGGATGGGAAGAAACACGTTAGTGCACTCTTGCTCAGACCTCATCATGTGATACCCTGTTGGCATGGGACTCTGTAGAGAGTTCCCATTAAGAGGGTCCTAACCAGATGTGCCACTTGACCTTGTACTTCCCAGCCTCCAAAACTGTAAGAAATAAATTCTATTTCTTTATGAATTACCCAGTTTTAGGTATTCTGTTATAAGCA
Organism: Galeopterus variegatus; assembly: GCF_000696425.1. Lineage (NCBI taxonomy): Eukaryota > Metazoa > Chordata > Mammalia > Dermoptera > Cynocephalidae > Galeopterus > Galeopterus variegatus. The sequence goes on from NW_007728935.1 coordinate 227,628, forward strand.
ACAGAAAATGGACTAATACACAGTTTTATAAGTGTTTGCTTCATGTATTTTGAAGCTTAGTTATCAGATACATAACCATTTAGGATTATGTCCTCTTGATGAATTGACCCTTTTATGATTATGAAATGGCATCCTTTATTCCTGGTAATATTCTTTGTCCTAAAATATACTTTACTTGATATTAATATAGCCACTTCAGCTTTCTTTTAATTAGCATTAGCATAGTATATCTTTTTTTAATCCTTTTTCTTTTAGTATGTTTTTGTCTTTATATTTAAAGTGCATTTCTTGTAGTCAGTATATTGATGGGTCTTGCTTTTATCCAGACTGACAATCTCTGCCTTTTAATTGACGTGTTTAGACCATTTACATTTGATGTGATTATTCATATGGATGGGTATAAATCTACCAGATTGCTATTTATTTTCTGTTTATCCCAATTCTTCTTTATTGCACTTTTCTTCTTTATTTTCTGTTTCTTTTGTATTAATGAAATATATTTTAATCATTCAGTTTTGTCTCCCTACTGAAAGAGCTCTCTTTTTTTCTCTTTTTCTTTTTTAGCAGTTGTTTAGGGTTTATAGTATACATCTTTAACTTGTGATACTGTGACAGTTCATATATAGTATTTCAATCTTGTAATAGTATATTTACATATATTAGTTTGTTTCTGTTGCTCATAACAAGATACCTGGAACTTGGTAATTTATAAAAAAATGATATCTGTTGCTTACAGTTTGGAGGCTGGGAAGTCCCAAGTCCAGGGAACACTTATGGTGAGGGCATTCTTTGGTGGTGACTTCAGCAATACAGGGTATCACATGGCCAAATGGCAGAAGCCATTCCTCACTCCTTCTTCTTTTAAAGCCCTCAGAACCACACCCATGACCACCATTAAACTATCAATTTATTAATCTATTTACTAGGGCATAGTCCTTACAATCTAATCACTTCTTCAAGACCCCACCTTTCAATTACCCACCATAAAAGGATTTCCTGCATTCTTAACACTGTCACAGTGGGGGTTAAGTTTCTAATACATGGACTTTGGGGGACACAATTTAGTCCACAGTATTCTATTTCTCCCCTCCCAGCCTTTGTATTATTATTGTCATACATTTTACTTATGCATGTATTATAACTCCACACTATCTGTTTTATTTTATTATATTTTTTGCTTTAAACACACTAAACCTTACCAGCTGGCTGCCAAAAAAATTAAAAATAAATAAATAAACAAACTATATATACTTTTATTATTTATATTTTTCAGTGGCTGGCTGGTATGGGGATCTGAACTCTTGACCTTGATTTTATAACACCACGCTCTACCTCACTGAGCTAATAGGCCAGCCCCAGACTATAAACTTTTAAAGAAATCTAAAGAATTAGAAAAAAACAATCTTGTATTTACCTACGTAGTTATCATTTTTGGTGCTCTTCTCTTTTTTTAATGTAGATTCATCTTTTCATCTGGTATCATTTTCTTGTTCATGAAGGACTTCCTTTAACATTTTTTGTACTGCAAGCTTTCTGGTTTTACTTTCTTTCAGCTTTTATACATTTGGAAAGGTCTTTATTCTGCCTTTGTTTTTAAGTGATATTTTTAGTGGATATGCAATGTTAGTTTTACAGTTTCATTTCAGTACTTTAGGGTGTTTCTCCATTGTCTTCTCACTTGCATGGTTTCCCGTGAGAAATGTATTGTCATCCATACTTTTGTTCCTCCATATGTAATGTGGGTTTTTTTTTTCCCCTCCAGCTGCTTTTAAGTTTTTTTTTCTTTATGACTGGTTTTGAGCAATTTGATTGTGATATTCCCTGGTGTAATTTTGTTCATATCTTTTGTGCTTGGTGTTTGTTGAGCCTCTTTGACTTGTGGGTTTATAGTTTTTATCAAGTTTAGAAAAAGTTTAGTCATTATCCTTCCACTGTTTTTTTTTCTGTACCCTCTTTCTCTTTTCTCCTTTGGCGACTCCATTTACATGTACATTAATTAGACCACTTAAAGTTATCCTACAATTCATTAATGTTCTGCATATTTTTTAAAAAGTCTTTTTTATATAACTTTTTTTTTTTCCTTTTTTTTTTTTACTGACCGGTAACGGGATCACAACCCTCAGTGTCGCACCCGTACCGGGGACCGGCAACGGGATCGCAACCCTCGGTGCTGTGCCCGCACCGCGCTCAGCCAATGAGCGGGAACCGGTCTCCACATGGGATCCGAACCCTCAGCGGGAGCGCCGCCGCGCTCCCAAGCGGCGCACTCTCCCGTGCGCCACTGGGCCGGCCCATTATATAACTTTCATTTTGAATAATTTCTATTACTGTATCTTCAAATTCACAAATTCACTTTTCTTCTGTAATGGTTAATTTGCCATTAATTCCTGTTATCATTTTTCTTCTTCCCATAAGTACTACACAATGCTCTGTGGATAGGGGTTTTTGAACTCTGACTAGCAGGAGCATGAACTACTCTGGGCAGTGTGTGTTTCAGGAATTATTCTCATTAATCCTTTCATTGGTTCTTCCCTCACTTTTGAGTAGTTTCTTTATATCTCTGTCCCGAGAAGTGCTTATCTGAAGTCTAGAGGTGATCTGCAAATCTCTGGAGCTTACTCTGTGTGCAGGTGTCTGCTTTCTTGAGAACTCTAACCTTCTTTGCTTCCCTAGACTTCCAACTCTTGTCTTCTTAACTCAGGGAGATTGCCAAGATCACCGAGGTTTTCCTCTCCTATGCTTCAGTCTGAAAACTCTGTCTATTAGGTAAACTGGGGTAATTTTAGGGCTCACAATAGTGTTCAGTGTCTGAAAGCTCTTGTTTCTTGTATTTTATTTCTTAGTTATTTCAGTCAAGAGGGTTATCAATTCCCTTTTTCTCCATTTTGGCTAAAGCCAGGAATATTTTGAATATTTTAAATATTTAAAGTAGAAAAGTGTAAGGAATCCTGATGTACCCATCTGCCAACTTCAACAATTAACTCATAGCTAACCTTGCTTTATTTGTATTCCCATCCTCTTTCCCCCTTCCTGATTATTTTGGAGGAAATCCCAGAAGTCTTAATATTTCATTTGTGGACATTTAAAGGAAATTAGGATCTTTCTTATGGTGGTACACAGATAATTCCATATAGCATGTTTATTCTAAACCATTGCCCACATTTAGAGTATTGAAGAAATTGGTTTCAGGAGAATGACTAAGAATCATCAAGAAAAGTTTAAAATATGATTGTTTATTTCATTTGAAAACACAGAGAAGTTTGAGGGAAGCTGTAAACATAATAATTTGGTAGAGTTAGATCATTTCAAATCCCAGTTCTACCATTTATTGGTTATATGACCATGAATATGTTTACCAATCTAAGTCTTCATTTTCCTGTCTGCAAAATGGGAATAGCGGTAGTATCTACTTCAGGGTTATTTGTGAGTCAATGTATATGTCAATGAGTTGTTTCAATAACAAGCTAATATTTTTGATCTTTTAAAATTAAAAAGGGCTCATTAGAAAGCTATATTCATTACTACCTTTGTTATATCCACAGGGAGCTTAGAGTATTTTAATCATCTTATTCCTGAAGATGAAAGATTTTTTTTTTCCTTTTTGTCTTTTTTACTGACCGGTAACGGGATCGCAACCCTCGGTGTCGCGCCCGCACCGGGGACCAGCAACGGGATTGCAACCCTCAGTGTCGCACCCGCACCGTGCTCAACCAGTGAGCGGGAACCAGCCTCCACATGGGATCCGAACCCTCGGCGGGAGCGCCACTGCGCTCCCAGGCGGCGCATTCTTCAGTGTGCCACTGGGCCGGCCCAAAAGATATTATTTTGAGAGTGTTTTGTAGATCCTTGTTTTAAAAATCATGTCAGATTTTTTTCTGATTATAACTATACCGTGTTGTGTGTTCATTGAGAAAAAAGTGGAAAGTACACATCTGCCTAAAGAATTGTATATAGAAGAAAAGTAATTGCCTGTAGTATATATACACACATTGGGATTGAACTCTTAAGACATACATATTTTTATTTTTATAGCAATGGCTTTTTATCTCCCTAAATTCTGTATCTGATAACTAAAATATAAGCTCCATAAAGTCAAGAAGTTTGTATAGATATCTGAGCATCCAGAGCAGTGTTTGGGTTTTCATCTGAGCTCTATCACTTACTAGCAGTATGGTCCTAGATAGTGTGCTTAACGTGTCTGTTCCTCAGTCTCCTAACTGAATAGGATTGTTGTGACGTTTAATGAGTTAACACAGATAAAATGCTTAGAAAAGTACTAGGTACATATATGGTAAGCATTATGGGTTAGTTAAATATTGGGTTAGTTAATTATTATTATTACTCTTTTATTATTATAATATTTAATTTAAAATGCTATCAAATGAATGACTAAATTGAAAGAAGTTCACTTGCAGATAATGCTTAAGTTCCCCTTATTTATAACTCTATTCCCAGTTCCCTCTTCAGAGATAACCAGTGTTATCAGCTTGATATTCATCCTTTTATTTATTTGTTTTTATTTATTTATTTATTTATTTTGGCAGCTGGTCAGTAGGAGATCCAATCTCATGACCTTGGTGTTATCAGCATCACGTTCTCACAAGTGAGCTAACCGGCCTTCCTACTTTTTATTTTTTTGGGTCTGTGACTCAGATAGATATGTATTCTTTTAGACCTTTTCCATGTATTTACATCCTTAAAGAAACGTGTGTGTTTGTAAGTATAAAGTATTTGGGGCGTATGTTTTAAAATATACATGGTACCACTCTCTCTATATATATGTCATTTGTAAGTTGCTGCTTATACTCAACAGTGTATCTTAGAGATACTTACTATATACAGTATTTTAAATGACTTTTTTCACTTAATGTTATACTTTGACACTCTTGTCATGTTATTAAATATTTTTTAAATGTGATTTTTAAATGACTCCATGGTGTGTTCCCCTTTGCTGAATTTTTAAGATTATTTTCCTTTTTTTCATTAATAGAAATAATAGTATGATGAATGGTTTTTTTTTGTTTGTTTTGGTTTTTTTTTTTCCTTTTTGTCTTTTTTTGTGTCCGCCAATGGATCGCAACCCTCAGTGTCGCGCCCGTACCGGACCGGGACCAGCAACGGGATCGCAACCCTCGGTGTTGCGCCTGCACCTCGCTCAGCCAGTGAGCGGGAACCGGTCTGTATGTGGGATCCGAACCCTCGGCGGGAGCACCGTCGCGCTCCCAAGCGGCGCACTGTAGCAGTGTGCCACCGGATCCGAACCCTCGGCGGGAGCGCCGCCATGCTCCCAAGCGGCGCACTGTAGCAGTGCGCCGCCGGGCCGGCCCTTATTGTGCCTTTAATATGATGTTTCTCAAACTGATTTGAGTGTGGACTTTTAATTTTTTTAATAAAATATCTTCCTGGAACACCCTTTGGAAAAGCTAGGCCAGAGGATTGGGTTCCAATGATTAACAAAAGCTTATGGTCAACCCAGTGAGAGAATACTTTGCAGGAGTTAGTCCTGGACCTGCTGTTAATGTTTTTAGATTAATTTCTTAGATAATAACATAGAGATTGTGATAATCGTGTCTTTGGGTATAATATTACACTAAGGCAGAATGAAGGCAGTTTTGGTTTGGTGAAGGAAAATGGGGCTTTGGAATCTGTAGATCAGGTTAAAAAAAATCTTAATTTTAGGCTTTGCTAGGTTGAGTGGCCTTTGGCAAATTGCTTAATCTCTTTGACCTCAGGTTTTTTGTGTGTAAAATGGGTGGGATGACACACACCTTGTATGTTTTTTGTGAAGAGCAAATAATGTGTAAGGTATAATTTCTTTACCCACTTTTATTGTTGTTCTGTTCCAACTTGGAAGATAGGGACAGAATTTGTTATACTGTTACTAAATTGGAGAAAGGGCAAAGCAGACAAAGAAATTCAGTGGTGAACATAGTTCTGAATAAATATAAATACACCATGTAAGATCAATGCAGTATAAATGTTTTTTACTTGGATATTTGGAGTCTTGGGAATAGGAAAGCTGTTCTTATACAAGAATATAAACATCCAAGTAAAAAACGTGTGTACAGAAAGGATGCCATAAAAATTGTTGAGAACTAAGCTATAGACTGGGAGGAAATGTTTGTAATAAATGTGATACAAATTAATGTACAGGCTATATATATTTCTATAAATTAATAAGATATAGACATATAGTCCAATAGAAATGTGGGAAAAAGATACAAACAAGAATTACATAAATGAGAAGTTACAAATGGTCATTAAAAATATGAATATGCCCACCTTCTCTACTAATCAGAGAAATACAAATTAAAGTGAGAGACCATTTCTGCCCAGGATATGAGGAAAATTAAAAAGGTTAATAATATTTGGTGTTGACAAGGGTATTAGGAATGAGTACACTTATACACAGTTAATAGAAGAATAAGTTTCTTCCATGATCAAGGGTTCAGATCCCTGCACTGGCCAGCCACAAAAATAAATAATAAATAAATTTCCTTTTTTTTTTTTTTTTTTTTTAAAAGATGACCGGTAAGGGGATCTCAACCCTTGGCTTGGTGTTGTCAGCACCACGCTCAGCCAGTGAGCAAACTGGCCATCCCTATATAGGATCTGAACCCGTGGCCTTGGTGTTATCAGCACCGCACTCTACCGAGTGAGCCACAGTCCGGCCTAATAAATAAATTTCTATGTCCTTTTTTGGAAGACGTGTTGACAGTAGCTATTAAAATTAAAAATGCTGCCTGGCCAGTTAGTTCAATTGGTTAGATCATGGTGTCATAACACCAGGGTCTAGGGTTCAGATTCCTGCACCAACCAGCAACCAAAACAAAAACAAAAACAGATTACCTAAAAAAAAAAATTAAAAATGCTCATGCTTCTTGACTCTTCAATTCCATCTTTTAGTATTTACCCTAGAGAAATATTCACACATCCATAAAGGCACTGGCACAAGAATTTTTACTGCAGCATTATTTATAATAGTGAAAAATTAGGGATAATAGAGTAACAGGAATGATTAAATGAATTGTACTATGCTCATGCAATGGAATATTATCCAGTTTTTGAAAAGAATGATGTAGTGAAGTAGTATGATACCTCCAGCTTCATTCTTTTTGTGCAAGATTGCTTTGGCTATTCAGGGTTTTTTGTGGTTTCATAGAAATTTTAGGATTGTTTTTCTGTTTCTATGAAGAATGTCATTGGTATTTTGATAGGAATTGCATTGAGTCTGTAGATTGCTTTGGTTAGTATGGACATTTTGATAATATTAATTCTTCCAACCCATGAACATGGGATGTCTTTCCACTTATATCTCCTTCAATTTCTTTCATCAATGTTTTATAGTTTTTATTGTAGAGATCTTTCACCTCTTTGTTTAAATTTACTCTTAGATCTTTTATTTTAGGGGGTAGCTATTATAAATGAGATTACTTCCCTGATTTCTTTTTCAGATAGTTTGTTATTGGCATATAGAAATGCTACTGGTTTTTGTATTTGATATTGTATCCTACTACCTTACTGAATTCATTTATTAGTTCTAGCAGTTTTTTGGTGTATTCTTTACTCAAAATATACTATAAAGCTATAGTAACCAAAACAGCATGGTACTAGCATAAACACAGAGACCAAAGGAACAGAATAGAGAATCCATAAATAAATTCACACATTTACAGCCAACTGATTTTCGACAGAAGGGCCAACAGTACACATTGGAGAAAAGATAACCTCTTTAATAAATGGTGCTGGGAAGATTGGATATCCAGTTGCAGAAGATTGAAACTAGACCCCTATCTCTCACCATACACAAAAATCAACTCGAAATGGGATAAAGACTTAAATTTAAGACCCAAAACTATGAAACTACTAGGAGAAAACATAGTGGATATACTTTATGAAATTGGACTGGGCAAAGCTTTTTTGTCTTTTTTTTTTTTTTTTTAAAGATGACCGGTAAGGGGATCTTAACCCTTGACTTGGTGTTGTCAGCACCACGCTCACCCAGTGAGCGAACCGGCCATCCCTATATGGGATCCGAACCCGTGGCCTTGGTGTTATCAGCACCGCACTCTACCGAGTGAGCCACGGGCCGGCCCGGCAAAGCTTTTTTGAACAAGACTTCAAAGGCACAGGTAGCAAAAGCAAACATAGACAAATGGTATTACTCAAACTAAAAAGCTTCTGCACAGCAGAACACAATTAACAAACTGAAGAGACAACCTACAGAATGGGAGATTGTGTTTGCAAACTACACGTCAGACAAGGGGCTAATATCCAGAACACATAAGGAACTCAAACAACTCAACAGCAGAAAAACACAGATAATATGATTTATAAATAGGCAAAAGACCTGAGTATATGTTTCTCAAAAGAATACATACAGATGGCCAACAGGTTTATGAAAACATGCTCAACATCACTAATCATTAGGGAAATGCAAATTAAAACCACAATGAGATATCATCTCACTCCGCTTAGAATGGCTATGATAAAAAGACAGGAAACAGCAAATGCCGGTGAGGATGTGGAGAAAAGGGAACTCTTATACGCTGTTGATGGGAATGTAAATTAGTACATCCATTATAGAAAACAGAATGGAGGTTCTTCAGAGAACTAAAAATTGAAATACCTTTTGACCCAGCAATCCACTACTGGGTATATACCCAAAGGAAATGAAATCAATATACTGAAGAGACATCTGCAGTCCCATGTTCATTGCAGCACTATGCACAATAGCCAAGCAATGGAATCAACCTAAATGTCCATCAGCAGATGAATGGACAAAAAAATGTGGTGTATATGTATATGGAATATTATTCAGCTATAAAAAACCATGAAATCCTGTCATTTGCAGCAGCGTGGATGGAGCTAGAGACTGTTGTGTTAAGTAAAGTAAACCAGGCACAGAAAGACAAATACTGCATGATCTCACTCTTATATGGAATCTAAAAAAAAGACGGTTCTTATAGAAGTAGAGAGTAGAATAATGGTTACCAGAGGCCTGGGGTTGTGGGGACAGGACATAGCAGGGAGGGGAAGTAGTAGATTAACAGGTACAAAGCTATGCTATCTACCCTAAGTGAATTAATATATAATTTATGCATATATTGAGACAGCACACTGTACTCCACAAATATGCAGAAATAAAGGTTAAAGGGGCCGGCCCGGTGGCACACTGCTACAGTGCGCCACTTGGGAGCGTGGCGGCGCTCCCGCCGAGGGTTCGGATCCCACATACAGACCGGTTCCCGCTCACTGGCTGAGCGAGGTGCGGGCGTGACACCGAGGGCTGCGATCCGTTGCTGGACACGAAAAATGACAAAAGGAAAAAAAAAGAAAGAAAGGTTAAAAGAAAAAAGGCTTTCATAGAGCTTCCAGCAAGATAGCAGCAGACCGGTTCCCGCTCACTGGCTGAGCGAGGTGCGGGCGCGACACCGAGGGCTGCGATCCGTTGCTGGACACGAAAAAAGACAAAAAGGAAAAAAAAGAAAGAAAGGTTAAAAGAAAAAAAGGCTTTCATAGAGCTTCCAGCAAGATAGCAGACTGAGAACTGCTTACCCAGACTGAGAACTACTATTCGTTGTCTACTGTGAAACGCAAAGGTCATCTGCATGTCTAACAATTTTCTAACAAAGCTCTAACGAGCAGTTAGGGAGGCTGGTGTATTAAATAGGATCAGGAAGAAATGAAAAAAGAAAAATTAAAGGACAAAAATAAACCAAATGTCACCAGAGAAATAGATGGTAGTAAAGAAAAACAAAGTAGAGGGAGACCGTATGAAGCTAACATAACTATGGAGTTATGAAGACATCCTCCCACAACCCAGATTAGAACTAAATTTTGATTTGTAGTTTTTCATCTATATTCATTTGGTTTCTATATACTAACTTCTGTAGCTTGGCCTCAAAGGGAGATTGCTAATAAAAGAGACTTAAAGTTTCTAAAATTCCAGCTTTTTTTTTTTTTTTTGGCCACTAGCTGGTACAGAGATCCAAATCCTTGACCCAGCTTAAAATGATTTGAAACAACTCAAGTGACCATCAACAGGGTCTTGGTTATGTAAACTGAGGTACATCCAGACAATGGCATATTATACAGGTGTATAAAGAAATTCAAGGGTTTGGATCTCCTTATTGGCCAGCTGCCAAAAAACAGAAGGAAGAGGAAGATTCTTTTGTATTCATAGGGGAAAAAAGCAAGGTTCATATTATGCTACCCTTTTGTGAAAGAAAGGGGGATAAGAATAGATAAATATGTTACTTATTTTTGCATAAATGATCAGTAAGAAATGAGGAATAGGCCATGGAAAAAATGTTATTGGATATTTATATGTAAGTTCATTATCGACCCTATTGCCCTGTGAGAGATTCACTATAATGGCACGTCTTATTTAACTTTTCCTCTTTCCTAGCTTAAGGAAGCTCTGGACCATCTGGCTGAGAATGCTTATTTAGCCTTGGATGGCACAATAGGATCTGAAGATGGTGTATCTGATAGTGATTGATTTTCAGTCACCTCAGATCAGAGATGACTTCTTCACCATATCTGGACTAGATGAGTAACTGCTGCACTCACTCTTTCCCTTCCCATGATAATGTATTATCCTATGTTTACCCCCACTAGCCCCTAATCAATATTTAAAATTTAAATAAACACGTTACTATCTTTTTATTAATGATTTCAAGTACTTACCTAGTTTCTGTGCCATGTGTTTTAGACTTTAGCTGTCATTGTCTGGCCAGTTGTGACTGTAAATGCTTGTAAGTCCCTGACCAGCTATATTAGTCTTTGCATAGTGCCTCCAATGCACATTTAATTAGAAACCCTGGAACTACTTTTTAATGCCAATACCCAATGTATTGGCATTCAAAGTGCAACCCTTGCTCTTTCCCATCTTGCGAGATGGTTAGTGAGAAAGTTAAGCTGGATACTAAGGACAAGCCAAAAAGGCTGATGCTGGTGGCAAGGTTAAAAAGGCTAACCTCAAGGCTAAAAAGCCCAAGAAGGGGAAGCCCCCCTGCAGCTGAAATCCTGTCCTCAGAGGAATTGACAGATATTCCCAATCTGCCATGCATTCCAGAAAGACTATTTACAAGAGGAAATACTCAGGACTGGAAAAAAAACAAGGAGAAGATTCTTGCTACTGTCACAAAACCGGTTGGTGGTGACAAGAATGGTGGTACCAGGTGGTTAAACTTCGCAAAATGCCTACGTATTATCCTACCAAAGATGTTCCTTGAAAGCTGTTGAGCAATGGCAAAAACCCTTCAATCAGCACATGAGAAGACTGCAAGCTATCAGCACTCTTGGGACCATTCTAATCATCTTCACTGGGCATCACAGAGGCAAAAGGCTAGTTTTCCTGAAACAGCTGAACAGTGGCTTGCTACTTGTGACTGGACCTCTTGTCCTGAATTGAGTTCCTCTGTGTAGAATACACCAGAATTTTGTCATCACCACCTCCACAAAAATTGATATCAGCAATGTAAAAATCTCAAAACATCTGACTGATTCATACTTTAAGAACAAACTGCGAAAGCCAGACACCAGGAAGGTCAGATCTTCAACAAAGAGAACGTTAAATACGAGGTTACAGAGCAGCATAAGGTCAATCAGAAAGCTGTGGGCTTGCAAATTTTACCAAAAATCAAAGCTATTCCTTATCTCTGGGGCTACCTGCAATCTGTGTTTACCGTGATGAATGTAATTTATCCTCACCAAATTGGTTATCAGTTATTTAAATTTGGTTCTCAGTAAGAAATTCTAAGTTTCTTACTGAGAACCAAATTTAAATAACTGATATGCTTTTAAAAAAACGAACAAAAAAATAACAAAGTGTAACCCTTTGGAACCAAAAATCAGAAACCCTATGCCATACAGCCATTCCTTTAACTAGGTTTTCCAGTCCTGAGAGATAGCTTAGAATCTATTAATTACACCCCCAAATAGTGACAGTTTGCAACTTGCAAACAAACGGAGGAAAAGTTATTAATCAGCTACATCTCTCAGCTTTTAGGAAGAATGACTAAGGACTGACACAAATAGCTATAGGCATCATATTCTAAATAGTTAAAGAAACAGTAAATATCAAGAACAGAAATGTAAATAAAATACTCTTCCCCTTCTAGTTCTCTCCAGTTACATTCACCATCCCTCCCCTTCCTCTACTGAGAGAGGCAGCAGGCAGCAGCTGTTTTACTAGTTTTATTTGATTTACGTGCTAGCCCCTTCTAGTTCTCTCCAGTTACATTCACCATCCCTCCCCTTCCTCTACTGAGAGAGGCAGTAGGCAGCAGCTGTTTTACTAGTTTTATTTGATTTACGTGCTAAACAGGTATGCACAAAGGTTGGTTCAGATTCTTTTCATCCAGGTAAAAAGACCCTTAAACTAACCAAAAAAAAAAAAGAATTTGGAGAAAGGAGAGGTGAAGGAGGGTTTTCTAGTGAAAGGGTAAATGAGACGAGTCTGAGGAGTTCCTCGCTGTGGGACTGTGCTTCTGGCTCCTGAATCCTGTTACTAGTGGCCGTGGTCCCAGACCTAGGGAACTGAATAATGGTTACAATGTTGTTATTTAAACATCTTTCATGTATTCATATCTTCAGATCCCAGAATAACATTGCTGTTTCAACCTTCTAGTTTTTATAAACTAGTGCCAAGGGAAAATTACAGTCAACATGAAGAACAAATATACCCCAAGTCAGAAATATGTTTCAGAAATACACCCAGAAACAGAGGGGAAGAAAGAATAATTATTTTTTTAATCTACCCCACCCCTCTGCTATGAAATTAATATCTTTGACAAACTTTCATTATAAAAGTCATTCATGTTCACTGTGGAAAACAATAACAAAAGAGACAAAAGTCAACCATAATCCCAACACTCGATTAATACATGGCTAA
>NW_007728935.1:240940-241795 GCF_000696425.1 Galeopterus variegatus
GAAGAAAGAATAATTATTTTTTTAATCTACCCCACCCCTCTGCTATGAAATTAATATCTTTTACAAACTTTCATTATAAAAGTCATTCATGTTCACTGTGGAGAACAATAACAAAAGAGACAAAAGTCAACCATAATCCCAACACTCGATTAATACATGGCTAACATTTTAGAATATATCCTTCTGGTAAATTTTTATATGCAAACAATAAGATTGTGTTGTAACCTTTTTTTCTGTAAATATTATTACATATTTTTGTATCTGTAAAATCATTAAGTACATTAAGAGAGTATGGATTTTGAAGTCAGACAGATAAAACTGCGTCCTTGCTCCCCCATTTACTGTGTGATCTTGGACAAGTTATTTAACCTCTCTCAGTGCCCGGGTTTCCTTATTTATAAAATGGAAATAAGAAGTGCTTACTGGATGGGCTGGGCAGTTAGTTCACTTGGTTTGAGTGTGGTGCTGGTAACACCACGGTCAAGGGTTCGGATCCCCTTACTGACCAGCGACCCCCCACCCCCAAAAATGCTTACTTCATTGCCTTATTCTAAGGATTAAATACAATAAAAAATAATGTACTTAGAACAAATCTGGTACCTAGTAAGCATTCAGCAACATAAGTTGCATACATTTTGCACTTATACAACGTATTTTTGTTAAGTGGCTGGTTATCCCACTGAATAAATGTATCCTAGCTTATTAAAAATTCCCTATTATAGGGCCGGCCCATGGCTCACTTGGGAGACCGTGGTGCCGACAACACCAAGTCAAGGGTTAAGATGCTCTTACTAGGGCCGGCCCAGTGGCGCACTGGAGAGTGTGCCGCTTGGGAGCGTGGCGGCGCTCCCGCCG
>NW_007728935.1:241820-242452 GCF_000696425.1 Galeopterus variegatus
AACACCGAAGGTTGCGATCCCGTTGCCGGTCAGTAAAAAAGGCAAAAAGGAAAAAAAAAAAAGATGCTCTTACTGGTCATCTTTAAAAAAAAAAAAAAAAATTCCCTATTGCCAGATATTAAGTTGATTCTGAATTTATAAGATTATAAATAGCAATGAAGCAAGCACTAAATGTAAATTTTCATATCTGTGGGGGTTTTTTTCTTTAAAATAAACTCCTAGAAGTAGAATTCTCAGTCAAAAGGAGTAACATGTTCTCTATTGCCAAAGTGCCCTCCAGAAAAGTGCCAATTTATATTTCCAACAGCATGTATGAAAATGTTCATCTCTTCACCCCTTCATTCACATGGAGTTTATACATTTAATAAATATGCATATCTTTTAAGAATTATGTTTTAGAATTAGAAAAAATAGGATTCTTTTTTTTTTTTTTTTTTTTAAAGATGACCGGTAAAGGCTTGGTGTTCTCAGCACCACACTCTCCCGAGTGAGCCATGGGCCAGCCCTAAATATAGGATTCTAATAGAAAAAAAAAATCACTTCAGAATTATTGGAAGTGAAAGTTTTTCCCTGCTCTAGTTATTTCCCTATTTGGAAGGTTAATTTTTGGGGGGGGCGGGTGGGCTAGCTGG
>NW_007728935.1:243032-246239 GCF_000696425.1 Galeopterus variegatus
TTTTGGGGGGGCGGGTGGGCTAGCTGGTATGGGGATCCAAATCCTTGACCTCGGTGTTACAAGGCTGTTCTCTATCCAACTGAGCTAACCAGCCAGCCCAGTTTTTTTTCATTATTCAGTTATACTAGCCACATTTCAACTGTTCAGTTGCCACATGTGGCTAGTGACTAGCATTTTGTCTTTTTTTTTTTTTTTTGCACCTGGCTGGTATGAGGATCCAAACCCTTGGCTCAGTACCTTTAATTATGCATACTTGCCATTTAGAAATTATTCATTAATGTTTATACAAAATTCAAATTTCATGAAAAGTGAAATTAACCCTTCACATTTTTTCCTAGCACTGACTGCTTTAACACTTTAAAGTAGGGCTAGCCAGTTAGCTCAGTTGGTTTAGAGCATGGTGCTGATAGCACCAAGGTCCAGGGTTTGATCCCTGTACTGACCAACTGCCAAAAAAAGAAAAGAAAAAATTTGAAGTTCATCTTTCCATACCTTTGCCTATGAAATTACAGACACATTCACACATAATTTTTTTTTCTTCCTTTTTGTCTTTTTTCATGACCGGCAACGGATCGCAACCCTCAGTGTCGCACCCACACCGGACTGGGACTGGCAACGGGATCGCAACCCTCGGTGTTGCGCCCGCACCTCGCTCAGCCAGTGAGTGGCCGGTCTGTATGTGGGATCCGAACCCTCGGCAGGAGCGCCGCCGCGCTCCCAAGCGGCGCACTGTAGCAGTGCGCCACCGGGCCGGCCCCACACATAATTTTTTAAAAAAATACATCATTATACTACAAAAATGGTTTGCTGATTTCCTTTTCTTTTCTTTTTTTTTTTTTTTTAATTTACCTGAATATCTTGGAAACCTTTCCAAGTCCCAATATATAGATCTACAGAACATTTTGTTAAACTGTACATATTTATGAGGTACAGTGTATTGTTTCAATACATGCATATATTGTGTGATGGTCTCCTCTGGGTAGTTAGCATATCCATTACCTAAACATTTATCATTTCTTTGTGGTGATAATGTTCAAGATTCTCTTTTGCAGTTATTTTGAAATGTACGCAGTACACTATATTATTAGCTATAATCACTATAGAAAACCAGAACTTGTTTTTTCTATCCATCTGTATCTTTATACCTGTTGACCAACCTCTTCCTGTCCCCCTTTCCCACTGCCCTTCACAGTCTCTGGTAACCACCATTCTACTCTATACTAATAGGAGTTCCACTTTTTTTTAGGTTCCACATACAAGTGAAATCATGCAGGATTTGTCTTTCTGTGCCTGGCTCACTTCACTTAACATAATGGCCTCTAGCTCCATCCATGTTGCAGCAGATGACAGGATTTCATTCTTTCTTATAGCTGAATAATATTCTATTGTATATACATACATATATACACCACATTTTTTTTGCCCAGATAATCTGCTGATGGACATTTAGGTTGATTCCATCGCTTGGCTATTGTGCATAGTACTGCAATGAACATGGGAGTACAGGTGTCTCTAAGTGGAGTGACATATCTCATTGTGGTTTAAATTTGCATTTCCCTGATAATTAGTATGTCAAGCATTTTTTCATATACCTGTTGGCCATCTGTATGTCTTCTTTTGAGAAACATATACTCAGGTCTTTTGCCTATTTATAAATCATATTATTTGTGTTTTCCTGCTGTTGAGTTGTTTGAGTTCCTATGTGTTCTGGATATTAGCCCCTTGTCTGACATGTAGTTTGCAAACACAATCTCCCATTCTGTAGGTTGTCTCTTCAGTTTGTTAATTGTGTCCTTTGCTGTGCAGAGGCTTTTCAGTTTGATTTAATACCATTTGTCTATGTTTGCTTTTGCTACCTGTGCCTTTGAAGTCTTGTTCAAAAAAGCCTTGCCCAGTCCAATTTCATAAAGTATATCCACTATGTTTTCTTCTAGTAGTTTCATAGTTTTGGGTCTTAAATTTAAGTCTTTATCCCATTTCGAGTTGATTTGATTTTTATGTATGGCGAGAGATAGAGGTCTAGTTTCAGTCTTCTGGAAGTGGATATCAAATTTTCCCAGCAACATTTATTGAAGAGATTATCTTTNTCTAGTAGTTTCATAGTTTTGGGTCTTAAATTTAAGTCTTTATCCCATTTCGAGTTGATTTGATTTTTATGTATGGCGAGAGATAGAGGTCTAGTTTCAGTCTTCTGGAAGTGGATATCAAATTTTCCCAGCAACATTTATTGAAGAGATTATCTTTTCTCTAATGTGTACTGTTGGCCCTTTTGTCGAAAATCAGTTGACTATAAATGTGTGAATCTTTTTGTGGATTCTCTATTCTGTTCCTTTGGTCTCTGTGTCTGTGTTTATGCTAGTACCATGCTGTTTTAAAATCAGATAGTGTGATGCGTCAACCTTTGTTCTTTTTGTTTAAGATTACTTTGGTTATACGCAGTCTTCTGTGAAGAGTGTCATTGGTATTTTGATAGATCTGTAGATTGCTTTTGGTAATGCAAACATTTTGGTGATATTAATTCTTCCAACCCATGAACAGGGGATATCTTTCCATTTATTTGTGTCTTCTTCAGTTTTTTTCACCAATGTTTAATAATTTTGTGGTAGAGGTCTTTCACCTTCTTGGTTAAATTTATTCCCAGATATTTCATTTTTTGGTAGCTATTGTGAATGAGACTACTTTCTTGATTTCTTCTTCAGCTATTTCATTATTGTCATATCGCAGTGCTATTGATTTTCGTGTTGATTTTGTTCCTGCTAGTTTTCTTGGTTTGTTTGTTAGTTCTAGTAATTTTTTGGTGGCCTCTTTAGGGTTTTATATGTATGATCATGTCATCTGCATATAGGGATAGTTTACTTCCTCCTTTCCTATTTGGATGCCCTCTATTTATTTCTCTTGCTTTATTGTGCTGGCAATTATTTTCAATACTTTGTTGAATAAGAGTGGGACAAGTGGGCATTCTTTTATTGTTCTAGATCTTAGAGGAAAAGCCTTCAGTTTTGTTCATTCAGTATGATATTAACTATGGGCGTGTCATATATGGCTCTTATTGTTTTGAGCTGGATTCCTTGTATGCCTAATTTGTCGAATGTTTTTATCATAAAAGGGGTGTTGGATTTTATCAGATGTTTCTATTGAAATGATCATTTTTTTCCCCTTTATTTTGTTGATGTGATGTATCACATTTGTTGGTTTGTGTATGTTGAA
>NW_007728935.1:247021-249337 GCF_000696425.1 Galeopterus variegatus
TAGGGTTTTATATGTATGATCATGTCATCTGCATATAGGGATAGTTTACTTCCTCCT
Source organism: Galeopterus variegatus (assembly GCF_000696425.1). Classification (NCBI taxonomy): domain Eukaryota; kingdom Metazoa; phylum Chordata; class Mammalia; order Dermoptera; family Cynocephalidae; genus Galeopterus; species Galeopterus variegatus. The sequence continues at coordinate 247,079 of NW_007728935.1, forward strand.
TTCCTATTTGGATGCCCTCTATTTATTTCTCTTGCTTTATTGTGCTGGCAATTATTTTCAATACTTTGTTGAATAAGAGTGGGACAAGTGGGCATTCTTTTATTGTTCTAGATCTTAGAGGAAAAGCCTTCAGTTTTGATCATTCAGTATGATATTAACTATGGGCGTGTCATATATGGCTCTTATTGTTTTGAGCTGGATTCCTTGTATACCTAATTTGTCGAATGTTTTTATCATAAAAGGGGTGTTGGATTTTATCAGATGTTTCTATTGAAATGATCATTTTTTTTCCCCTTTATTTTGTTGATGTGATGTATCACATTTGTTGGTTTGTGTATGTTGAACCATTCTTGCATCCCTGGAATGAATCCCACTTGATCATGGCAAATGATCTTTTTGGTTTGTTGTTGGATTTGGTTTACTAATATTTTGTTAAGGATTTTCACATGTATGTTCTTTAGGGAAATTGTTCTGTAGTTTTCTTTTTCTATTGTGTCTTTTTCTGATTTTGGTGTGACAATAATGCTGGCCTCATAGAATGAGTTTGGAAGAATTCTTCAGTTTTTTTGGAAGAGTTTGAGAATTGGTATTAGTTCTTCTTTAAGTGTTTGCTATAATTCAGCAGTGAAGCCATTTGGTCCTGGGGTTTCTTTGTTGGGAGATTTTTTATTACTGCTTCAATCTCATTACTCATTATTGTCTCTTTAGGTTTTCTAGTTCTTCATAATTTAACTGTGGTAAGTTGTATGAGTCCAGGAATTTATCCATTTCTTATAGGTGTTCTATTTTGTTATTTAGTTGTTTTAGTAGTCTTTTATGATCCTTTGTATTTCTGTGGTATCAGTTGTAATGTCTCCTTTCTCATTTCTGATTTTATTTATTTGGGTCTTCTCTCTTTTTTTCTTCTTAGTCTAGCTAAAGGTTTATTGCTTTTGTTTATCTTTTCAAAATACTAATTCTTTGTTTCATTGTACTATTATATTTTTTATTTTTTATTTATTTATTTTTTTTAAAAGATGACCAGTAAGGGGATCTTAACCCTTGACTTGGTGTTGTCAGCACCACGCTCAGCCAGTGAGCGAACCGGCCATCTGTATATGGGATCCGAACCCGGGGCCTTGGTGTTATCAGCACCGCACTCTCCCGAGTGAGCCACAGGCCGGCCCGTACTATTATATTTTTTAAATCTCTAATTCATTTATCTCTGCTCTATCTTTGTTATTTCTCTCCTTGTACTAATTTTGGGTTTGGTTCTTGTATTTCTGGTTCCTTGAGGTGTAATGTTAGGTCGCTTATTTGAAGACTTTCTACTTTTTTGACGTAGGCATTTATTACTATAAACTTCCCTTTTCTGGGCTGGCCTGTGACTCACTTGGGAGAGTGTGGTGCTGATAATACCAAGGCCATGGGTTCAGATCCCATGTAGGAATGGCCGGTTAACTCACTGGGTGAGCATGGTGCTGACAACACCAAGTCAAGGGTTAAGATCCCCTTACTGGTCATCTTTTAAAATAAAATAAATAAATAAATAAACTTCCCTCTTCCAACTGCTTTTGCTGTATCCCATTGGTTCTCTATGTTGTATTTTCATTTTCATTTGTCTCCCAGAATGTTTAAATTTCCTTTTTAATTCCTTCTTCGACTCATTTGTTGTTCAGGAGCATGTTGTTTAATTTCCATGTTTTTGTACAGTTTCCAATGTCTCTTCTGTTATTGATTTCTAGTTTTATTTTGTTGTGGACAGACAAGATAGTTGGAACGATTTCAGTTTTTTAAAATTTGTTGAGAGTTGTTTCGTGACCTAACATATGTTACATTCTAGAGGATGTTCCATATGCTGCTGAGAAAAATATGTATTCTGCAGCTGTAGTATGAAATGTTCTATAAATGTCCATTAGGTCTAATCAGTCTAGAGTGGGGATTAACTCTGTTTCACAGTTAATTATCTGTATGGATGATCTGTTCTTTGCTGAAAGCAGAGTATTAAAATCCCCAGCTGTTATTGTGCTGGAATCTATTTCTCCCTTTAGGTTTAGTATTATTTGCTTTATATATCTGGGTGCTTCAGTGTTGGGAATGTATATGTTTAGAATTGTTATATCCTTATATTGGACTGATTGATCCCTTTATCATCATTATATGATGACCTTATCTTTATTACTTTCCTTGGCTTGAAGTCTATTTTCTCTGATATAAGTATAGGTACTCCTGCTCTTTTTTCATTTCCCTTTGCAGAATTATTGATATATAGGAGCTTGT
>NW_007728935.1:250105-252609 GCF_000696425.1 Galeopterus variegatus
CCTGCAAGGATTGCTGGATACATCACAGAGGAACACTTTCTCCAGACACCCACTCTGCACCCAATCTTTCTCATGAGCATCTTGCTGAGATCCATGAACAAGAGTCTCTTTGTGAGTGCAGACTACCCTTGAGTTAAGGTTCTCTGTAGTACTACACTCATGCTAGCTTACAACTGACCTTTAGTAATCCATTAAATATTTTGGCTGAATTATTATTACCAGCTTGTTTGGGGCCTGATATCTCTTCCTCCCATGCTCTACTCCATGGAAGCATCTATCTTTCCTTAGATTTCAGGCTCGTTGGTTGCCCTGAGACCTCATCTCTCTTATTAGTTAAGGAAAAGTTATGATTTTATACATTACTGAGTTTTTTCTTGAGGATAGGTTGGGAGTGACTCCTTACATCTTTATACATCCTAAATGGAAGCTATAACCTTCTGTGTTACAAATATATTTTCTCAGTATGTGGTTTGTTTTCTCAATTTTTAGGGTATCTTTTGCTCACAGAACCTTTTTATTTTAATATAGTCAGATTTATTAATCTTCTCTTTTATGGTCTGTGCTTTTGAAGTTGAGCTGAGAAATCTTTTCCTACACTGAGTTCATAAGTACACCTTTTTCTTTTTTTTTTCTTTTTTCATGACCCATAATGGGATCGCAACCCTCAGTGTTGCGTCTGTACCGCGACTGGCAACGGGATCGCAACCCTCGGTGTCGTGCCTGCACCGGGCTCAACCAGTGAGCGGACCGGTCTCTATATGGGATCTGAACCCTCGGCGGGAGCGCCGCCGCGCTCCCAAGTGCCGCACTACCGAGTGCGCCACCGGGCCGGCCCTATAACAGGTTATTTTTAACTAATGACTTAACTTTGTTTGCTAAGAAAAAAGCAAAGTCAGCTCCACACTTTGATGTCATCCCCCCCATTTTTTGACATTTTGTTGTTTCAAGTTACATCTCTTGCATGATTGTTGAATTTGTTATTATCTTGTTGGATTTGTCCTTTAGTCTTCATAGTAAGGATAGAAGTGGCTTACCCACCACCTTTACAACCTTCAAGTGTTTTCTTGTTACACTTTAGCATTATCTTCTTTGAGCCTGAAGAATTCCCTTTAGGATTTCTTGCAGTGCAGATCTAGTGTTCATGAATTCTCTTAGCTTTTGTTTGTCTGGGAAAGACTTTATTTCTCCTTCACATTTGAAGGTTAGTTTTGCTTGATACAGTATTCTTGGTTGACAGTCTTTTTCTTTCAACAGTTAGAATATATCATCCCACTGTCTCCTGGTCTATAAGGTTTCCACTGAGAAATCCTATGACAGCCATATTGGGGCTCTGTTAAATGTTTTGTGTTTCTTTTCTCTTCCTGCTTTCAGTATTCCTTCTTTGTCTTTGGTTTTTTTTTTCTTTTCTTTTTGTCTTTTTTCGTGTCCGGCAATGGATCGCAACCCTCGGTGTCGCGCCCGCACCTCGCTCAGCCAGTGAGCGGGAACCGGTCTGTATGTGGGATCCGAACCCTCGGCGGGAGCGCCGCCGCACTCCCAAGCGGCGCACTGTAGCAGTGCGCCACCGGGCCGGCCCTGTGTTTGGTTTTTGATAGTTTGATTATGATGTGCCTTGGGGTGTTCCTCTTTGGATTGAATTTGACTGGTGACCTCCGAGCTTCCTGTAGCTGGATGCTGTCATTTTTCTCAATACTTGGGAAATTTTTAGCCATCAATCCTTAAATATGGTTTCTAGGTTCTTCCTTTTTTATCTTCTTTGGGTACACCAATTATGTGGAGGTTATTTCACTTGAAGGAGTCTCATAATTGTTGCAATTTTGTTTCATTTTTTTCTTCTTGCTTGTCTAATTGGATAATTTCCTATGTTCTGTCTTCAAGCTTACTGATTCTTTCCTCTGTTTGATCAAATCTGCTGTTGGAGCTTTCCATCAAATTTTTCAGTTCAGATAATGTATTCATTATTTCTAGAATTTCTATTTGGTTTTTAAAAATTAATTCTAAGGGCTGATTGGTTAGCTCACTTGGTTAGAGTGTGGTGCTGATAACACCAATGTCTTAGATTAGATCCCCATACTGGCCAGCTGCCAAAAAATAAAAAATAAAATAAAATAGATTCTATTTTTTTTTGTCAAGTTTCTTGTTCTGCTTCTGGGTTGTTGTTCAAATATTATTTAATTTTCCATCTACATTTTCTTGTGACTGCCCGAACATCTTTAAAAGGATTATTCTGAATTCTCTGTCAGACATTTCATAAATCTGCTGTTTTTCTGGGTCCATTGCTTGTGTTTTGTTGGTTTCCTTTGATGGTATCACATTTTTGTGCCCCTTCTTGATCTTGTGTATTTACTTTACTGCCTGGGCGTTTGAGGAGATAGCTACCACTTCTAGGTTTTATAGGTATTCCTTGGTAATGTTAGACCTTTCTTGCTTAATATCAGAACTTCGTCTCTGGTCTGTGTTTTTTTTCCATTCTGTGGTGGATTAATAGCAACTACCCCCACTTA
>NW_007728935.1:253359-255201 GCF_000696425.1 Galeopterus variegatus
GAAGAAACTTCCTTTAGGGACCAGAACTTGAACTCTGTGCCTAAGCTAAATTACTGCTTTACTGTTATTTCTCAGACTGCGAAAAACATTTTGTGTGGACTGGATTTTAAATGTCGGCTGTTTAGTCACTGGATTTTAAATGTCGGCTGTATTATGTGGGGTCAACACAAAAGCAACCAGATCGTGTGGAAATCTCCGCCCAAGACTGAGTCTTTCCCACAAACGTTACCTGCTGCAGTTCTGTCACACTGACTGGACTCCACTGTGTGGTGCCTGTGTCAATCAGAGAGCCAATCAGCTGCCTACACTGTTCCCCAATGCAGCCCTAGTGGATCAGCCTCCCCCAACCCCAGTCACTGCAAACATTTCCCATGGGGCAGGCCCTGCGTAAGTCCCCCTGAAGACTCCCTGACCTCTGTGTGATTCCTTCCTCCTGATGGCTGCAGCCACTTTCTCCTATGCAGGTGCAGGGGAAGCTTTGCAGCAGCTTTGCTGGCTTGGGAAATGGGATGATGCACACTGAAGTGATCTTTTTTTTTTTTTTGCCAGCAGTTGTAACATTCTTCTACCCTGTAGACTACAAATAGCCTCACTCAAAGGGCACTTCTTCAGCTTTGCCATCTTTAGGTAGCTGTTCCTTATGCTGGTAGCTGCTCCCAGCTGGGGCTGGGTCTGACCAGGGAAATCTCTCCTCCCACTCACCATGGCTTTCCGAAACTTCACAATTCAGAGGGTCTCTCCTCTTCCCCCAAATTCCAGTGATTAGAGGATGGAAGTTTTTGTGTTTTAATAGTTGTAAGTTGGTCTGTTGTGTGTCATGGGGAGCAACTCCAGGATTGTCTATTCTGCCATCTTGATGACATCACTTCCTGAAAGTTTTAGTACTCAGATAATGTACTTTTGAGGTCCTTGTTTCCCCGTTACCAAAGTACACTTTGTAACAAATTTGCATTCTGTTGGGGATAGTCCATACACACTTATAAGCTGCCTCAGGAGGCTGGCACCTTAGATTGCTAGAGGGATGTCTGAGTCTCTCCCTACTCAGTAGAGACAAGCAGGATTGGGAAATGCTGTTTAAATCTGTGAATTGCAAATAAGTCTGGGTTCTCTGGAGGGAAACATAAAAGGGTGATTGATTGATATCATTTTGGCTGACCTGCCACAGGGAAGAAGAGTGGAATAAAAAAAAAGGAAGAAGAAAAATACAAAGAAATTTTGGTTAGGGAAAAAAGCTCTACATTGAGAATCAAGAAGCATGGGTTTTGATCTTTATTCTGTTACTTAATTTGTCTGTGATTTGTTTTGTGATTTCACTTCTCTGGGCCTAAGTTTCTGACCTATGAGATGAATTGTTTGGAATTTTTAAAAATACCTTGAAATTCTAAGGCAGAAGAAAGAAATAAAGCAGAGATGTTTTTAAGATTCCATATTGATATAAAATAATAAGGGGGAGAAAATGTTTAGTAATGTAAAATATCTGTTACAGTTAGTATTGTTGCATAACAAATTACTCTCAGAATTTAGGGGCTTAAAACAATCATTTTCCTTTGCTTATGATTTTATGGGTCAGGATTATGGGAATGGCTCAGCTGTACAATTTGCAGTTGGGGTCTCTCATGAGATTGGTGTCAGATGAGCTACAGATGTCCAAAGGCTCAGTTGGGCTAGATGTCCATGATGGCTCACTCACATGGCTAACAGGTGATCTGTCTGTCAGTTGGAGTGTCTGCAGGTAATCTCTCCAGCATGTTAGTCTCAAGGTAGTTAGGATTCTTGCATGGTATCTATCTGCTCCCAGACTGAGAGTCCCAAAGAGAAGCACGTGGAAGCTGCATGGCCTTT
>NW_007728935.1:255918-257901 GCF_000696425.1 Galeopterus variegatus
TTTCTGACCTTGTCTTGAAAGTCACATAGCATTACTTCCCCTGTACTGTGTTGGTTGAAGCAGATACAAGCACATGGAGAATCAAGGGAATGGGTCCTAGATCTCACCTGTATTGGAAGAGTGTTAAAGAATTTGGGGGCCAAGTGTTAAAACTGCCACACTACCTCTTCATAGTCAGAAAGAGTAGGCTTCTTATATCAGAGATAATACAGTGTACTGAAGTTTATTTATTTATTTTGCTTGGTTGAGGCAGCTCTCCTCTGGCAGCCATCACTGGCTTAGGCTGTGAAACTATGTTAGTAGAATAGATATTATAAATTTCTCAGTGGAAACTTAACCCAGAGTAGAAATATTAGTAACCCAAACACTGAGTTCCTGCCTTTCTCTTGTATGAAGATTATGCAGAGGAATTTGGACGTTATTCTGTAGACGCTTGGGAATCACTTAAGGCAGAAATTGATGAGATGAATTATGAATAGGCAAGACTGGAGTCAAGGAGTGTAGCTCAAAGGCTTAGCAGTGCAGATGAGCAATGAGGTCCAGAACTGGGGCAGTGGCAGTAAGGACAGAAAGGAAATGTTCTATTCAAGAGATGCTCAAATATAATTGATAGAACTTAAAATATTCTTTTTGGTGGCATCTGGCCGGGATGGAGATCCAAACCCATGACTATGGGGTTATAAGACTGCACTCTAACCAACTGAGCTAACCGGCAAGCCCCAAACTTAAAATACTCTTAAAGAAATTATTTGTATTCTAATAGGTAGTAAACAAATGTACAAAATTCAAAATGTACAAAAAGATAATAAATATTAATTTCTCATCATCTCTTCCGTTTGCCCAATTCTTCCCTAAGGCTATCGCTATTACTAGTTTTTTTGTGTATCTTTCCAGAGATTCTATATATATACAAACATTTTTTAACACAGCTTTTAGCATAGTGTATTCACTATTCCATACCTTACTTTTTTCGCTTAAAATGTATCTTGGAGATAGTTCCATGTCAATGCATGTACAGCTGCCTTGTTTTAATACTGACAGCGGATCCCATTGTATGTGCCATAGTTTATTTGTCAGTCTTCTATAAACATTTCAATTGTTTTTAATCTTTCTTTATAACAAAAAATGCTTTGATGTATATCCTTGTTACTTTCATACATGGGGAAGTATAATGGTGGGATGATGCCTGGAAGTGGAATTGCCGATTCCAAGGATGTATACACTGTAAATTTTGATAGATATTACCAAATTGCTTCCCACAGAGGTTGAACCAAGTTATACTCTGACCAGCAGTGTATGAGAGTATCTGTTTCCTGCAACTTCACTGGCACTGTGTTATCAAACTTTTGGATCTCTGCTATTCTGATGGATGAAAAATGGTATGTTTTTAAAGTTTTTGTCTATGTTTCTTTTTAGAAGCTATTTTTATTTCTCTTTCTATAAATTGGTGATAAACTTTGCTTACTTTTCTATTGGATTGTTGGTCTTTTTAAAAATCAATTGGTTGGAAGGGCTGGCCAGTTAGCTCACTGTGGAAAATGTGGTGCTGATAACACTAAGGTCAAGGGTTCAGATCCCCATGCCAGCCAGCTGCCAAAAAAGGAAAAAAGAAAATAAATCAGTTGGTTGGTGCTTTTTGTATACTGAAGAAAAAGGTTCTTTGAAATATGATTGTGAATATTTCCCCCAGTTTGTCTTTTGACTTTTTTTTTTAAATGAGTTAAATTTGTTAGAATAATAAACCTCAAATGATGAAATACTTAAGGATTGGGTACCCTAGTTTGTTGCCTTTTCTGGTTTATATATGACTTTACTGGAGATGATTTAATAACCTAGGATTTTTTATTGTCTCAGAGTAATATCATTAAGGTCAGTATCATTGTTAAATATGGTAGGTATAGCTGTATTAAGTTTAAAAACTGGGAAGAATCTATATAGATCCTAATAGTAGTTATAAATAAGTGTTTCTTTTTATATATGTCT
>NW_007728935.1:258544-267435 GCF_000696425.1 Galeopterus variegatus
CCGTGGCCTTGGTGTTATCAGCACCGCACTCTCCCGAGTGAGCCACAGGCCAGCCTGAAAATATGTTCTCTTACCAAAGTAACAGTAGGAAATTTAAAAAGTTCACAAATGTGTGGAAATTAAACAACACTCTCCTAAATAAACAATGGGTAGAAAAGAAAAATCACAGGGAAATTAGATATTACTTTGAGATAAACATCAAAGTGCAGCATATCAAAATGTATAGGATGCAGGGCTCATGCGTTGCTTAGAGGAAAATTTATACTTGTAAACAGCTATATTAAAAATAAGAAAAATCTGAAATTAGTTGTAAACTTCTACCTTAAGAAAATAGAAAAAGGGGGCTGGCCCGTGGCTTACTTGGGAGAGTATGGTGCTGATAACACCAAGGCCAGAGGTTCGGATCCCTATATAGGAATGGCTGGTTAGCTCACTTGGAGAGCGTGGTGCTGAGAACATCAAGTCAAAGGTTAAGATCCCTTTACTAGTCATCTTATTTAAAAAATAAATAAAGAAAGAAAGAAAATAGAAATAGAAAAAGAAGAGCAAACTAAACCGAAAGCAAATATAAGTAGGAAATAAGATTATATCAGCAATGTATGAAATAGGGGATTAAAAAACAATAGAGAAAATCAACAAAACCAAAAGTTGATTCTTTAAAAAGATCAACAAAATTTGCAAACGTTTATCTAGACTGACCAAGAAAAAAGGAGAAAAGACAGAAATTACTAAAATCAGAAATAAAGCAGGGACAAAGTAGAGCACTTGCTCCTTCTGTTATGCTGGAGTGGGCTTTGAGGAAAGAGACGTCCTCTTCTTTTTATGGTCTCTGCTGGTGACTCTCCTTGTGTCACTGCAGTCAAGTGTCTGGTGAGCCAACTGCATGGTGGCTGTGGCTACTGCTGTGGTGTTGAGCCGCTTTTGCAGCAGCTGTGGCTGTAGTGGGTCACCCATATAGAAGTGGTGTTTTCAGCATGCTCCTTGCCTTCTTCCGTGTGGGGGATGCTGCCCTCAGTTCCTGCCTAGGACCATGGGTGTGCTCTGTTTCTTGCCTGCTTCCAGGCAGAGGGGGCTGCCCTCAGCTCCTGCCTGTCTTTTGACTTTAGTGTTGCTTAAGTATAGCTTAATTTCTCAATAGTGTCTTATGTAGTTTGTATCATACTTAATTTAAGCCTCTTCCACTTTAAGATTATTTTAAGAAGTGATGAGTCTTAATTTCAAATCTTCTAGATATTCCTTGTGCTCAAGCAGGTCACCTCACTTCCCATTTTAGTGGGAAAATAGAAGCTATTAGGACTCTCAACTTGCTCCTTTCCTTTTATTTGAAAGAGGCATCCTGGTTCCTGTCTCAGTCAGTATTTATTTGTTATCTAATTGTCAGTATTATATTTTATAATATCACATTTTGTATTTCAGCTGTGTTGCTCCATTGATAAATCTCTCTCTGTCTTGCATCTCCTACCTCTCCTTGTGTTCTGACGTCTTATTAGACATTTATGCTCAAGTGTCTCTTATGTTTTGTTTATTTATTTGTTTTAAAGAATCCTTCCTAGGTATGGAGGAACACCCTCTCCTCAGACATTTGTGGTAAAAATGCAGCATTAGTGCAGTTGATTTGGAGGGCAGTTTGAGAGTTAATATCTCTCAAATAAAAAATGGATGTATGGGGCCAGCCCGTGGCTCACTTGAGAGAGTGTGGTGCTGATAACACCAAGGCCATGGGTTCGGATTCCTATATAGGGATGGCCAGTTAGCTCACTTGGGAGAGCGTGGTGCTGACAACACCAAGTCAAGGGTTAAGATCCCCTTACCGGTCATCTTTAAAAAAAAAAAAAAAAAGATGTAGTCTTTGAATGATTTCACTTTTGGGAATTCACTCTACTGATATAACAAACACATGTATGAAAATATATACAAAGATATAAATTACTGCAATATTCATGGTAGAAAATGACTGGTAACTATCTTTGTTATGTCTTTCAGTGGTTATGTGCTCATCTGTGTTTCCATCTCTTCAATGTAACCATTAAAATTCACACCATACCAGAGACTGCTTTTTGCCATTTTTTCTTTGTTGAATCTGCTGTTTCCTCATGTCTTCCTTTTAATTATTTTACTCCCTCAATTTGCCAAGGCATGTCCTCCAATAAATTCCTAAGAGAGGGTGAATGGGGGTTAAATTTTGAGACCTTGCATGTCTGAAAATATCTTTATTCTTTACTTACAGTTGTCTGATTGCTTGGCTTATGTTTGGAATTCTATTTCTAATTTATTTTCTTTTAGAATTTTGAAGGAGTACACCATTATCCAGTATTGCTCGTGAAGTTTGATGCCATTTTCATTCTGTTTTGTATAGTTCTTTAGCCCACTTCTTTTTTTTTTCCTTTAAGATGTCTTTTATTTTTTTGAATTCATTTTATTTATTGAATCAAAATTGATTATACATATTTTTGAGGTTGAACACTGAGATATGTTGATTAAATCAGTATTACTAGCATATATATTGTTACAAATCGTAATTCTTTATGCACTTTGTCCAATCTCTCCCTTTTCCCTCCCCCTCCCCCCTCTAATTGCCCTAGATTTCTTCTCTACTCCTGAAAGAATAATGGTTACCCTGTTAATTTGTTGCCTAGATGACCTGTCCAAATGCTGAGAGATGTGATCAGGTCCCCCAATACTATCACAGAGCAGATGCTTCTTCTGTCACTCTGAAATGGGTCTTGTAGAAAGAGACATCCTCTTCTTTTCTTTGTCTCTCCTGGTGACTTTTCCTGTGTGAATCCACTCCAGTGGTTGGCGGACCATTTGCGTGGTGGTTATGGTGTCTAGCCGCTTTTGTGGCAGCCATGGCTATGGTGGGCCACCCACATGGAGGTGCTGGTTTTGGTGTGCTCCTTGGCACTGGTGGTATGCCTGGTTGTGGGGTGTGTTTGGTCCCCTTCTACATGCCCCGCATCTCTGGGCAGGCCCCAAGGCGTTGGCGCCATGTGCCTGGTTGTGGGAGGAGGGTCCAGTCCCCTTCTTCATGCCTTGGGTACCCAGGTGGGCCCCAAGGTGCTGGCGTTTTTGCCTGGAGTGGGAAGAGGGCCCGGTCCTCTGCTCTATACCTCAAGTCACTGGGTGGGACCTGAGGCACTGGCTTCATGTGCCTGGTTGTGGGAGAGAGGTCTGGTCCCCTTCTGCAAGCCTCTGGACCGTTTAGCCCATTTCTAATGAAGCTTTTGAAATATTCCCTTCATCCTAGTTAAAATTTGATTAAAATTTGGTGTGCCTTGGTGTAATCTTTCTGCATTCACTGTCCAAAGCATTATTTTCAGTCTTGGAAAATTTTCTTTTCTCAGTTCTGAGAAATAATACTTTTCTGATAATTTCCCTTCTTCCTTTTCATTTGTTTTCTCTTTATGGCCTTCTATATTGATCTGCCAATTTAAAAAAAAAAATATATATATATATATATTTTCTCTTCTGTCTTTCTTTTTACTCTACTTTAGTGAAATCATTTTAACTTCATCTTAAAATCCTATTGAGTTGTAAAATTTCTGCTATCATTTTTAATTTCTAGGAACTGCTTTTACCCATTGGTTACTAGGTGTTTTTTTTTTTTTTTTATCATGACTAGTTATTGAATTTTATCTAATGCATTTTCTGCATTTATTAAGATCACATGATATCTTCTTTAATCCATTATTATGGTAATTCTCTTAAGCAATTTTTTAATGTTTAATCACTTGCATTCTTGGAATAGGCTTACATGATCATGATTTTTTTTTTTACATTGCTGTATTATTGTGCTAATATTTTGTTCATGAGCTCATATTTTCTACATATCTATGTTCATTAACGAGATTAGTGTGTAATTTTCTACTGTTCTTGTCTGCTTTTAGAATCAAGGTTATGTTGGTTTCATAAAAAGCTAGATATATTCTGTGTTTAATATTATAATAGCTCTTTAGATGGTTGGTAGAATTTGTTGGTAAACCTATGTAGCCCTGGTGTTTTCTTTGTTGTTAGAATTTTTTAAAGATTAAGTATTAAATGGTTAAAGAACCACTTTCTTTCTTTCTTTTTTCTTTAATAAACAAAAGAAATTAATTTCTCACATTTTTGGAGCCTAGGAAGTCCAAGGTCAAGGTGCCAGCAGTTTTGGTGTTTGGTGAGGACTAGTTTTCCGTTTCATCAATGGCACTCTCGCTGTGTACTCACATGGTGGAAGGGCAGGAGCCAATTTCTTTAGTGGTGGTAACTCTACTATTTTGGAAGTTATTTTCATGTCACTTCTATTGGTTACATTAGATATTTTCAATATACTTAAAGTCTAGAGTTACTAGTTTTTATCTCTTCCCAAACAATATAAGTATTTAGCATGCTTTAATTCATATACTCTCCAACTTACATGCTATTAATATTCAGTATTTTAGTGCAATGTGTTTTTTTTAACCTCACCAAATAAACATTATTATCTTGTTCAGTCAACATTTATTTACAGTCAGTCATGATCATCGATATTTTATCATTCCTTCTTGTGTACCAGATAGTCTATCTAGGATTATTTGAAGATTACCATGTTGAGGACCCATGGGTGATAAACTTTTTTTTCCCTTTGAGGTCTTTTTATTCCTGCATTCTTGAAATGCAGTTTCACTAGTTATAAAATTCACAGTTATTTTCTTTCTGGTTACCAAAGATATTATTCGTTGTTTTTTGACTTCCAGTATTGCTGTTGAGAAGTCAGCCACCGGTCTAATTGTCATTTCTTAGTAGGTAGTCACTTTTATTAACTGTAGTTGCTTTAATTTTTTTTTTTTTTTTCCTTTGGTGTTCTTCAGTATTCGTCTGATATACCTAAATAGAGATTTTTTTTTAAAGTTTATACTATATATTTATTGGCCTGTCTATATTTGGATATTGGTGTCTTCCTACAATTCTAGAAAATTCTCAGCCGTTATTTCTCTGAAAATTGTGAATTCCCCAGTCTCTCTCATGTCTCCTTGTGGAACTCTATTACACATTTGTAAATTCTTCTAATTCCATCCTTCTTATCTCTTAATCTCTCCTTTATATTTTCAGCTCTTTGCCTATCTTTGTTGCTGTCTGCATAATTTATTCAGATCCATCTCATAGTTTATTATACACATTTGTAAATTCTTCTAATTCCATCCTTCTTATCTCTTAATCTCTCCTTTATATTTTTCAGCTCTTTGCCTATCTTTGTTGCTGTCTGCATAATTTATTCAGATCCATCTCATAGTTTATTAATTTTCTCTTCATCTATGTCTAATCTCATGTTCATAACCTGACTTGAATTTATTTCAATTACATTTTCCTTGGTTTTTATATTGCTTATATTTTCGACACTTTATTTCTTTAAACATATTATACATAGTTACTTCATGTTGTGCCTTTTGGTCCGAACATCTGAAGTCTTTTTTTTTTTTTTTTTTTTTTTTTTTTTTACAGGGTACATAGTATGACACCATCTGAAGTCTTTATAGGTTTGATTCCACTGTCATGTGTTTCCACTGTCTTTTACTGATGATGCCTTTTTTGCTTTGTGTTTTACTATTTCTTTCCTCCTTTCTTTCATTCTCCCTTTCCTTTTTTTTTTTTTTTTCTGTGAGCTTATATTTCTTGGAACTTTATCTGTTGTGATTCTGCAAGGCTCGGGTTGAAGTTTCAGTCCTCCAGAGAGGATGTGTGACTACTTCAGTCATTTGTGTAGCAATGCAGCTAATCTGGAACCACTTTAAATTAAATTGTCTGCTTGAGGCTGTTGTTGACCAGTACCCCGAGAGGAGATGGTGGGAAATGAAAGACATGATCTATTTTATGGGATCAGGAGGACTTTTGCAGGCTGCTGGCCTGCAAGGCATCTTAGTTTATTTTAGTTTCCTTTTTATAAGCCAGTGAAAATAACAAATCGTATTGATTAAATCAATTATATCTGCTACCAAGCTATTCATAGAACAAAATATTTTCAGCTGCCACGGCACTTGAAGATTCATAGCTAACTACTTATCAACAAAATAAGAACATAAGTGTCTCATTTTCAAAGCTTCCAGAGTCCTGGTTTCAATCAAAGGTCAGACCTCAAAGGGAGGCAGAAGGGGGGAAGTAAGCAAAAGAGGTGCCAGCCCTGCCGGCTTCCCCAGAAAAGCAAGGATTTTGTCAGCTTGCTTATTCAGTACCCCACATGAGGTTTTTCAGAACACCTAAGTGTCATGAATTCAACTGAAAATCAAGGTGACAGCTGGTAGAGAAATTATCTCCTTACCCCCCAAACCTTACCCAGCACCAAAGTTGAGACGTGTGCTAACTTTATATGGGGTTTTCCTCTGTTAGATTCTCCACCTTGGATGTGTTCTAGACTTTATGTCCTGTCTCATGAGTCATAAAAATGAAGGTCTCTAAGATTTAGAACATACAAAGCAGAAGCTTGCTTCATCTTTTGCTTACTACTTTTACTTCCTTTTTTTGGCCCTGCCCATTCATAACATTTGGCCAACCAAATGATAATTTTAAGTAGCTGTTTATACTATATAGTCAGTTGTTTCAGGTGGGGGGATAATTCAGTGTGTTTAGTACTTCATACTGTTGGAAATAAAAGTCACTTTTAAAGTGACCCATGGAGATAGTATAGAGGAGGAAAAAAATATTTTGCCTCTACCCATCTTAGGTTCATTGGCTGGGGCTTCAAACTAGACTGACAAAAGACAGATTAACAAGAGAAAAACAAATAGAGGTTATTAATATGTGCATGGCACATACACACAGGGAAGAACTCAGTAACTGAAAGAGGTAGTTAGAACTTGGACTAATATAGCATCTTAGCAAAGAACAGTAGATGTGTAGAGAAGAGAAAAGACAAGGGAAAAAGACTTTGAACATTAGGGGCAGCACATTGTGGGAAGACAAGTATAAGGGGAAACTATTAGCAGATAAGGGTTAGTAAGGTTTGTGTGTGTGGACTCTTTCTCAGTGCCATCTCATCTCC
This sequence comes from Galeopterus variegatus, assembly GCF_000696425.1. NCBI lineage: Eukaryota > Metazoa > Chordata > Mammalia > Dermoptera > Cynocephalidae > Galeopterus > Galeopterus variegatus. The sequence goes on from NW_007728935.1 coordinate 265,539, forward strand.
ATTGATAAGGTTTGTGTCCCCTTATTCATAAAGGAAAAGGGCAGGGGGCACTGTCACAAAGCAAATTTATGTTCTGTTTTCAGGGAAATGAGGGGGAGAGAGGCAGAGAACTCATCCTGTGTCTGCTTTTTCTCAATTGCCTTCAGTTCAAAATAATCCTTATGCCAATGTGGCATATTTTCTGAACCCCTTCATTAGAATTAACTAAAAGCATAGCTTATAATTCTTTGGTACCACTTACCAGAGAGAGAAAGAAAAGGAAGGTATAGAAATAACAGGAGTTGGGTGGGAGAGGGGGGAAAGGAGGATGGAGATAGGGACAAAAGAAGATGGAAATGGAGGACTGAGTATGAGTAAATCATTGATATTAATAAGAGTGACTATTGTCCCCAAAGCTTTCTTGTGGGCTTCCTGTGAATTTCTAGGGTGGGAATGGCATACTCATGGTTATTTTATGCAACCTATTTTGGGTGAGATGGTGGAAATTAAAAAATACATAATATCTGCCCCTAATCTTAAGAATTTACCAACACTTGGGAAGATTTAGCAAATTCTTAAAGGGAAGGATATCAAGGTAAAGGAGCATGGGCTACAAGTCTGTTATGTGGTACAAGCAATAATTACAACCTATCCAAAGATACAAAGGCAAAGCTTCATGTAGGAAGCAGCATGTATTTTGTCATTAAAAGAAAAATAGGGAAAGTGAACAGAAAATAAAAGGAAGAGTAAATAGAAAGGAGACAAAGCATTTTAGACTGAGAAAACTTAATGAAAAGTACAGGGGAGAATTGATAGGTATTCCTGGTCCTTGTTAGTACCATCAATTTACCCTATCAGCCAGTACCAGAAAACTGAGAGTCTTCTTAGACTCCCCAATAAGAAACAGAACATTTTGGAAGGAGAGGAAGAGTAATAATGACTCAAGTTTTGAGCTTGTGACTAAAATTGTAGCGAGATTTTAAAAAACACAAAACTAAAGATAGGAGGTAGTTAGAAGGAGAAGATAAATGAAGAAAGAGACTTCTTCCTTTAAAATAGAATGAAGAAGAAAAAGGTAGGCAAATATACCAAGGAATTTTAATTAAAAGGTGAGGGAATTTACAGTAATCTCAGTCTTCTGATAGAAGTTAAACTCATTGCTGAAGTAAGGCCGAGACTCCTAAGAGTTGGAGGTATATGTAAAATTAGCAGACTTTGAGACTTCAGCAAGCAAGTCTTTAATACCTACTGGAAATTTACGACATACCACTTGGAAAAATGCCGTTAGGACAATAGCAGCACAAGAACCTGCTCAAGAAGGAGTTATTCAAAAAGCAGACATTTTGGATTTCCTCCTTCAAATGGAGGTTTGTTGAGTATATGAAAATGTTTAAGGATTAAAATGTTGAGCAAAAGTGATAATGAAAAGTACTTTTAGGGCCGGCCCGTGGCTCACTTGGGAGAGTGTGGTGCTGATGACACCAAGGCCCTGGGTTTGGATCCCATATAGGGATGGCCGGTTAGCTCACTGGCTGAGCGTGGTGCTGACAACACCAAGTCAAGGGTTAAGATCCCCTTACCGGTCATCTTTTTTTAAAAAAATAAATAAATAAAAGAGGATTTATTATATATGAAAGGACGACAGGACCCGAGCTGACAGTTCACCGGAGAAGTTCCGCTTTATTCGGGGGAGAAGCATACATTTATGTAGAGCTGGGTTCCAGGAGAGGGTGGTTAGTACACGGGGTGGTAGTTGATTGGCCGGGGACGGGTAATGATTTCTGATAGGCTGCACCTTGGCGCCGGCGAGTTTGTTAGGACCCGGAAGAGAAAAGCACCATGTTTTAGGGAGTGCCTCCTTTGGGGTCTTCTATGGGGCCTTACATTCCTCCCTTTTTCCTCTATTGGCCTTACATTC
>NW_007728935.1:268435-268940 GCF_000696425.1 Galeopterus variegatus
GGGGGCGTCGTGGGAGGAGGAAACAGGGAGGAGAAAGAAACCCCCATTATACCCCAAAGGAGAGTGGTGAACAGGGTGATTTCAAGGGGAGAAAAATCCGTGAAAATTCCTTGGAGCCATAGGTCAGCCATCTGCTCTGTCCAATGGGCGTAAGAGGTTGTGGGGAAGATCATCCATGCATCTGCAGCTAGAGTGGTCAGGAACAAGCGCCACTGGTGACTTAGATCCATTTCGGCAAGATGTCAGACGTTCTTTTGAGGGTGGTGACTGAGATCCATTTCAGCAAGATGTCAGGAGTTCTATTGAGGAGCAGGAAGGGTCTTCTGTGGCCAGCAGCTGGTAATTTCTAAGTAAAGGCTGGTTAAAAGCTTGGTTGGAAATTGTACTTATTTGAATAATGCAGGGTAGATAATAGTTAGAGGTCCTACGACAGGCCATATCCACGTTAGGAGAGGATTGTGGAAAAAGGAAGAAAAGGGGTTAGAGTTGGACGTGGCCCGGAGGC
>NW_007728936.1:0-20370 GCF_000696425.1 Galeopterus variegatus
CTAATAAATAGAATAATAAAAAAGTAATAAAAATTATTATCACCATAAAAAATTGGAAAAAGTCATTGACAATACAAAAAGAAAAAAAGCATCTTTGTTTAGTTGTTATTTTAATTTAAAAGAAATAATATTTTAGGAGGATTTACTACTCATAGAGATTTGGGTATTTTTTTTAATTGAGCATAAATTTAAAAGAAAAGGACATTTTCTTGGATAGTGAATTGATACAACTTTTTTTCTAGGGTAATTAGGAAATGTGTATCAAGAATTCTAAAGAAGTGCAAACCATTAACCATAGCTATATTAAGAACAAGGCTTAGTACCATATGCAGAAATGAACAACTGCATGTACAGGTGTTACATGTATAATCGGAAAATTTGGTTATAACATATACGTCCATTACCTATCTTCTTTTCAAAGAATATTTAAGAATAGTGAAAATGCTTCCAATTCTGCATGATTAATAAAGGCAAAATATGAACTACTTTTATTATAAGAATAATCTTTCTATACCCAGCATGAAAGGTTGGAAAGGTATACACCAATATAATAACAAGGTTCTAGTTGAAAGTATTATGTGTAATGAGTAATTTAAACCTTCTTAGTTATACTTTTCCATATTTTTCAGATTTCCTATATGTAACAAGTCCATGTTTGTACTGAGTGCCTATTAAATACCTAGTAATGGGCTGGAAACTTCAGTTAACGTGGTGAAAGGGAGCTGATTATACTTGGTAAGCAAATGTACCATTATTAAATATTATTAAAATGTTTCTTTTGATGTGACTAAAAAGCTGGTTAGTATTGCAAACGTGGGTATATGTGTTGCTATTATGTTTTCTGTGTTAATTGATTTGAATTCAATTAATTGTGATACAGTTCAATGCTTTTTAAAAGAATAACTGAGGTAGAATATGAGAATGACCTCCCATTTGCAGAAGTTTTATTGCTATGAAAGAACTGAGAACAATCCTCAAAATGTAAAGAAATTTGGAATTACAGAAAGGTGAAAAAGATGTTTGGGGGTGGGGGTAGTTTGTTTTCTTTTATTGTTGTTTGTTGAGCTATAATAACCTGTAATAAGGCTTTAGGAGAAGCTGATAGCTATTTTAAGAACTCCTTTTTTTCATTATTTTGATGTTAAATTTATATTTTTATTGTAATAAAAGGTGTATCCGTTTAAGTAAATCTTTTTTTGTGAAACACAATTTAGTTCTGCAGAATAATCTGAACCTGGCAAAGCAAACGTATAAGACCATTATGCATTTCTCTTACTTGCCTCATTAGATTCAGTACTCAAAAGAGATCAGTGATTCAGCTGAATTGACAAAATATGCATTTTTCCTTTTCCTGATGTGCTAAGACAGACAGAAAATATTACTTTCATTTTTTTCATTCCTTTAAAGCATTTCAACTTTTATTTCTGTGTTATCACATTCAATGACTTCAACACACTCTCCATTTCACTAGCAATCTGTTAGTGATCTGCTCCTTTCATCTCTCCACAGATTTGTCCTAATGAAATCATTATGGCTGAACTGTTGTTTTTCATCCGCCTTTATTCCATCTGTATATGATAGTAATGATCTCATTTTATTTTCAGAAACACTGACACACAGCTATAGTTTTGAGTCATTATTTTTATGTTTCTTAAAAGAAAAGTAATTGATTCTCTAAATATTCTGTTTTGTGTATTTATGGAAGGTGAATACAAGACAGTAACACTATATTTATTCTGAAAGGCGGTAGAATGGAATGGTTAGGAGATAATTCTGGATTCAGAATAAACTGGATTCAAATCTTCTCTCTGCTACTTAGAGCTACATGATCTTAAACATGCTCATTAATCTTGGTAAAGTTGTGCTAAGCCATAAGTTTGCTATGATCATTAAATGAGAAATGCATATAAAATAATTAGCTCAATCCCCAATACATATGTAGAAGCCAAGCTAAATGCTTTACAAGAATAGAGCCTGCTCTTATGACTCAACGCCATCAGTATGGATGCACGCAACTTTGCTTTGCTTTAATACCTAGTACAGATACACGTAGGCATTTTTACAAGTCTTTATCTATCAATATCAAGTGACACTTTCTTATATCTTCAGCAACCCTACCTAACTATAAAAAACTATAAGATATTCTAATCTGTTACTATCGATCTCCAGTAAGCTTAAAAACAGCTAATCACATTTATGTTAAGAATACTTTACTGTATTACTGAATAATACTATGCTAAATATGAGCTTGAATATCCGGTTTAAGGGTGGAGGCATCAGGATGCTCATACACTTTTTTCTTGTAAATCTGATTTTTTTAATGCTATATTTTTTAACAGATATAATTGACATACAAAATACTGCTTACATTAAAGTTTACCACTTGATGCTTTGATATAAGCATATAGAGACATGAATCCATCACAACAATCAAGATGGATAAACATACTCATAGTCTTCCCAAATTTTCTTTCTTTCTTTCTTTTTTTTTTTGTCTTTTGTCTTTTTCCGTGTCTGGCAACGGATCGCAACCCTCAGTGTTGCCCCCGTACTGGACCGGTGACCGGCAACGGGATCGCAACCCTCGGTGTTGCTCCCGCGCCTCGCTCAGCCAGTGAGCGGGAACCGGTCTGTATGTGGGATCCGAACCTTCGGGCGGGAGTGCCGCCGTGCTTCCCAAGCGGCGCACTTATCCAGTGTGCCACCGGGCTGGCCCGTCTTCCCAAATTTTCTATTGCCCCTTTGTAATCTCCCCCTCCCACCTATCTCCACCCCTACCCACCTCCTGTTCCCCAGGCATTTACTGATAGGCTCTCTGTCAAAATAGTTTAGTTTGCATTTTCTAGAATTTTATAAAAATAGAATCATACGGTATATACTGTTTTTTTTTTGTCTGACCTATTATGCCTAAATATTTTAAGATTCATCCCTGTATGTTGCTAAATCACAGGTCATTTTAGTACTAACTAGTATTCCACTGCATAATATAACACAATTTCTTTATCCATTCACCTGTTGATGGAGATTTAAGTAAGTTGTTTCCACTTTTGGCCATTACAAATTCATACCAGTCTTTGTATGAACATTTGCTTTCATTTCTCTCAAATAAAGAGAAATGGAGTGGAATGGCTGGAAGTGAAATAGCTGATTCACACAGTAATTCTTAAGAAACTATTTACACTGTTTTGCACAGTGGTTATACCATTTTACATTCCCACCAGCAGTGTATGACTGTAATTTGGGTAGAATTCATATTTATTTTTAAATATCTGGTAGAATTTAAAGTGAAGCCTTCTGGGCATGGAGTTTTCTTTGTAAAAAGGTTAACTACACATTCAAATTTTTAAATTATTTTTAATATTCATTTATTTATTTTAATTGGAAAATTGTTGATTATACATATTTGTGGGGTACAGAGTTGAATATCAATACCTGTGTGCAATATGTGATGCTCTGTCGGGCCTTAAAAACTAACACCACCTTAAGTGACATTACAAGTGGTGCCATTATGGGCCCACAAGGGCGTATTAACGTGGCAACCTAAGACGGCGCCGGGAGGAAGTAGGGTGGGGGTGTCTGCGGGAACCTTGTCTTAGCCCTTATTGGCCAAATACGCGCTTCCGGGCTCCTGAACACTGCGTGATTGCAATAGCTAGGCATTGAGACAGGATGCATGCTCTCGTAACCTTTAAGCTGATTGGAGGATGTAAAACTCCCTTCCCCATTTGCCTTTAAAAGCAAGTGCTTGTGTGATAATAAACGGAACTGCCTGACAGAACCCCCATCGTGTCTGAGTGTCCTTTACCTGGGCTGGTTTGGGGCCGATGGCTGTGCTCACCTCTCTTCACGGCTCTCTTCCCCCGTCTCCTTCCAAAGGGGACAGGAGGAAAAAAGGAATCCTGGGCCATTCGCTCGCCCACCAAAAGGAATGAGGCTAGGGCTGTTCGGGTCGGCCAGCGGCGGAACCGACAAGGCTCAAATCAGGATAATTAGTATATTCAACATTATGCAGTGTAATTGTTTTTCATGATCCTTTTCCAATTCCTCCCTTACCCCACTCCCCTCCCCCTTTCCCACCTCTGGTAACTTCTGTTCTATTCTCTCTTTCTGAAAGTTCAGCACACTATTTTTATTGTTGTATCTTTCTTTTTAAATTTTTTTTGTTTATATTTTTAAGCTCACACTTAGGAGTGCGGACATGTGGTATTTCTCTTTCTGTGCCTGGTTTATTTCACTTAACATAATTTTCTCTAAGTTCATCCAAGTTGCTGCAAATGGCAGAATTTCATTCCTTTTTAGGGCAGAGTAGTATTCCATTGTGTAAACATAGCACATTTGTCTTATCCAGTCATCTGACAATGGACATTTAGGTTGGTTCTAGCTCTTTGCTATTGTTAATAGAGCCATGATAAACACAGGTGTGCAGGTATGCCTTCGACATGATGATTTTCATTCCTTTGTGTATATACCCAGCAGTACGATTGATTGCTGGATTTTACAGTTTTATCTGTAGTTGTTTGAGGAATCTCCATACCGTTTTCCATATGGCTGCACCAATTTACAGTCCCACAAACAGTGTAGAAGGGTTGCCCTTTCTCTGCATCCTCATCAGCATTTATTATTCTCTCATTTGTCTTTTTGATAATAGCCTAACTGAGGTGAGATGATATCGCAATGTGGTTTTGATTTATGTTTCCCTGATGCTGAGTGTTGTTGAGCATTTTTTCATGTGTCTATTCAGGCAACATATTTCTTCTTGAATGAGTTTTAGTAGTTTGTGTCTTTCAAAGATTTGTCCTATAAGTTTGCAGAGTTGTTGTTAATTTTTTTTTCCTTTTAATATCTGGGTCACTTCTCATATCTCTTATATTGGTAATTTGTGTATTTTCTTTTCTTTGTTTTTTTTTAACATCAATCTGACTAGAGGTTTATCAATTTAATTGATCTCCAATAACCAGTTATGATTTTAGCAGTTTTTTCCCCCCTATTTCTTTGATTTTTGTTTTCTATTTCTTTGATTATTGTTCTGGGCTTTATTTTTTCTTTCTTATTTCAGATTTATTTTTCCCTCTTTTTTTTTCTTGTTTCTTAATGTGGAAACTGATGTCATTGAGTTGAGATCTTTTCTTTTCTAAAATAAGCCTTTAGAGCTCTAAATTTCCACCCAAGTACTACTTTAGAAGCATTCTACAATTTGGGTATATTTTTCACTTCCATTAACTTCAAAATACTTTCTAATTTCTTCTTTTGATTTTTCCTTTTACCAATGTCTTACTTAGAAGTGTGGTGTTTTTTTTTCTTTTTGTTTGTTCGTTTTTTTTAAGTTTCCACATATTTTGGAAATTTCAGATATTTTTGTCCACTTTTTTATTGCTCACTCTGCTCTTTCTATTTTTACATTGTTTCCAGTGAGATATCTTCTCTCATCCTTACCTTTGTCCCACTTTATGCAACATGCGTGAGGGTACTTCAGAAAGTTCATGGAAGGATTCGTATTATCTTTTAATTCTATTTTTCCATGAATTTTTAAGAGTATGCTCATATTTTTGTTCTCTATCTGCTTTTAATATTTTCTCTTTTGGTATTTTTTTTTCATGTTTCTTGTGCTTGAGTTTGTTGAGATTCTGGGATTTATGTGTTTGTTATTTCTGCAAACTGGAAAATAATTTTTAAAACTATTTTTCTATTTCCCCCCATTTGGTAATACAATTACATATGTAGTATACTGCTTAAAATTGTCTCACAACTCCCTGATGCTTTGCTTATTTTTATTTTAATTTTTCTCCATATTTTAGTTTGGATAATTTCTATTGCTATATCTTCAATTTCACTATTTCATTACTTTACCATGTCTAATCTGCTGTCAATCCTATGCAGTGTATTTTCAATTCTTACATTGCAGTTCTCCTCTCTAAAAGTTTTATTTGTGTCATTTAAAATTTTCAACTCAATTTTTCAAACACATGGAGTTCATATGCTTGTGTGTTAATTCTACCATCTGCATCAGTTCTAAGTTGATTATGACTTATTGATTTGTCTCATTGTGGTTTGTATGTTTGTACTTCTTTACATGCCTGGCAATAATTGCTTGGAAGCAAAATACTATAAATTTTCCCGTGTTAGGTGATAGATATTTTTGTATTTGGGATATTTTTGTGTTACTACTAATATTCTTTTGCATTGTTCTGGATTATAGTTAAGTTACTTAGAAACAGGTCAATCATTGTGAGTCTTGCTTTTAAACTCTTTTTTTTTTTTTTGTCTTTTGTCTTTTTCCGTGTCCGGCAACGGATCGCCACCCTCAGTGTTGCCCCCGTACCGGACCGGGGACCGGCAACGGGATCGCAACCCTCGGTGTTGCTCCCGCACCTCGCTCAGCCAGTCAGCGGGAACCGACCGGGGACCGGCAACAGGATCGCAACCCTCGGTGTTGCTCCCGCACCTCGCTCAGCCAGTCAGCGGGAACTGGTCTGTACGTGGGATCCGAACCCTGGGGCGGGAGCACTGCTGCGCTTCCCAAGCGACGCACTATCCAGTGCGCCACCGGGCCTAAACTAGTCCCTGGGGCGGGAGCACTGCTGCGCTTCCCAAGCGACGCACTATCCAGTGCGCCACCGGGCCGGCCCCTAAACTCTTTTTAGGACTAGAACGGTGTTTATTTTAAGGCTAATTATTCCCCACTACTGAGACAAAATGCTTTGGAATACTGTCCTCAATGTTGTGTGAATCATGTTTCTTAATCAGTTGGTGGGAAAAGACAGTATTCCTAGCTTGTGTGATTGCTGGGAATAGTTTCCTTTAATCCTTTAAAATGATTGTTTCCCTGGACTTAGGCAGTTTAGTTACACAACATTCATTGAAAAGGACTTGGTTGAATACTGAAGAGGAACCCTCCGCCACTACATTTCTGTCTTTGATTCTCTGATTCTCCTCTCCAATTCTGTTCTGCAAACTCTAGCCGCCCTGTTCTCCTCAGATCTCAATACTGTTTTTTTTAATTCACACAGTCCACTTGTTCCACCTGGGTTCCCCTTTCCTGCTCCTAAGCATGGAAATTTTTTCAAGACACTAATCTGTGGCAATCATTGGACTTCATTCGTTTCCTGTCTCAGGGATTATTGTCCTTTAGTGTGTTTAAAATCATTATTTTATATATTTTATCCATTTTTTTGGTTGTTTCAAGTGGGAAGTTAAATCTAGTTTCTGTTACTCCATCTTCTAAATCTGGTTTTGAAACTGTTTTTTTGTTTGCTTGTGTGTGTTTGCATTTGAAACCACAAAAGTTGGGATTTTATTTTATTTCACTTGGAGATTATTGTTTATTTATTGGCATATGTTATAAATTTTAGCATCTTCTAAAAACTTTGTAGGTGTTAAATTGTCTTTTGTTTTTTGAAGTTTGGGTGGTATTTATATTTTTATTTTCTGATAGCCAATTTTATAAATTAATGAATAAATGTAAAGTTAGATGTGGTTATTATTAGAAATCATTAAATTACACACAAAATAGATACAGTATGAATTTTTAAAAATCAAATTTCTCAAATGTATTATAAAGAAATCTAAACTTGAAATTGAAATATTATAACATCTAGAAAAAAATGAAAACTTCAGTCAAATATTGTGATTCTTCTAATGACCTAGATGTATTAAATGGTATAAAAAACATGTATGTAACTTACCAAATATTTCCATTTCTATCCAGAAATTTGCTGTTAGCTATTGACAAAATAATCTCAAGAAAACTTAGAAAATATCTGATACTAATTTTTTTTCACTCTTTATTTGACCCAGGAAGAAAAATGGTAGATAGTTTCCGTAAGTTGTAGAGACAATGGTGGAAAATCGGTAATTAGTGAACTTAATTACAGAGAACAGAATAGTCCTTATGTACACCCAACAAGAATTTTTTTCTCTAAACATGGATAATAGGTCTAATAAAAATAATTTTAAAAAAAGAAGATATTAGCAACTATATATGACTATATGTTTTCTAAAATGGCCTTTCCCAAATACATAAACTTTTTAAGCCATTTGACCCATTTTTTACTGTTTGCTCTTTCAAAAAAGCAAGTATTTATCTATTTTTTAAGCAATATTAATTTAGAAGAGCACAGATGATAATGTTTGGCGTGTTAAATATTTCAAGCCAAGTAGTCTACTTAAAACTGGCTTTAGTTTTCTTTTCTGTTGTATATTTTTACTACATTTTCATGGTATGTTCTGCCTAAAATACAAACACACAGATGGCAATATAGTGTTACCAGCCATAAGGCTGAAGTATGTTTGTGTGTGTTGGTTGGGAAATATCTATAAAATGAAGTACTTGTAGACACTAAACAAAATCCGCTCCCTCTAGAAATTTTATAATATAGCTACATATGGAGCACTTTAATGACCACAATATATGCTTCTATAATTAGGCTTGTTTACTTCAGTGAAAAATTATATAGGCTTTGAAAGCCAAGCTCAAGTTGCCTCCAAGTTTTTAGCAAGATGAAAGAAAACATTTTTCTCTAACCTAAGTGGAATTTAAAAAAGTAAAGAAAAGAAAAAGAAAAAGAAAAACAGGAATAGGCCTTTGAATTGAAGCTATTTGACATAATCTGATATATATTTAAACTATATTGTACTGTCTGTGAATTTATGTGATGTAAATATAACAACTTTTAGACAGATACCTACATCTTAAAAGAAATCCATTATCTTTAACTTAATAACAATATATTTTTTAAAAACATCTATTGTCTTCTTATACTCACTCTTTTCTTCTTCAATATTGATTATTGATTATTCAGTAATAATATTGGTTATTACCATGTAAACAGAGAAGCCTTTTTGTTCCTTAGCCACAGAGTTAATTTAAGCATTTTTGGGTGCATGATTCCAAACATTTGCATTGTTTTAAAATAATTTATCTAAAAGAAGAAAGAGAAGAAACAATTCTTTATTATAAAGGAGATGGTTCCTTCCAGGGAAATCCATCAGTAAAAAATTTGTTCTCCAGATTTAGGGTATTGGCAAATGAGATATATAGAGATAAATAATTCAATGGCTGAGGGAGAAACTAAATTGGGAAATTCAGTGGACATATTGGATTCAGTCATTACAAGTGTAACACTGAAACATGAAGAAAAAAATCAAGTCAGTCACATTTGTTAAAAATATTGCTATTTTTCAACTTGGATTTAAACATCTTGTCTGGTGCAATACTCACAAAAATTTAATAGTAAACTTTTCATTTTTAATCCAAATATCTCATTGTCTTAACAACAAACAATATTAAACTAAACGTGGAGATCTTTAATCAAGGTTTAAATTTTTTGATTATATCAATTATGTCTCTGTATTTAAGGATCAAGTTTATCTGAGAAATGGGAAATTATTTACTCCTTTGTAACAATTCCTTCCTTTATTACCTTCTTTATTTCATATTTCAGTTACACAAAATAACTGCATTTTAGCTTGTTTCAAATAACTGAAATAGTTAAAATATAAACAACTAGATGTATTTTAGATAAAAATCTATATAGTAACTATTATTTTGATGGAGTCAATAATTGCTTAATTATGTCTAGATGCGATCGTTCTATTTATTAAAATGCATACTTTTCCTTTTTCCTGTTTTTTTCAAGTTAATTTTTTATGAATTATATTTGTGTCTGGGAACTCGAAAAAAGTGTGTTTTATATCTACTAATTAGTATTTTCTATAAAGTTTTGTCCCTCTTAAGCTCAGTAATTGACTATGTGGGAATCATATTGCAATTTGAATGTTGTATTTATATTAAATTATAATTCAGTGATAAATGTTAATTGGTAACAAATATCAAAATCAAAAGTCATCAATTTGTTTTTGCTTAGTTTGTCTTATCTGCCTTCTCTCAGAATCAGAGAAATGGATAGTGTAACTCCTCATCCTCCTACTTTTTTTCATGACTTATGTCACTTCTCAGACTTAAGCAACATAATCAAACTCTAAATACAGACAGGTGAAGGGCTCCAAACATATAACAGCCTTATAAGTAAATGGTCTTACATACATGAAAAGATTTGAAAGACACTAGGAAATTTCCCCCTGTAACTCCAGAAATTTTACCACCAGGTATTCCTTGCTTTGGATAAATTGTTGCCTCTTCCTCATTCCCCACCCCCAGGCCTCCCTCTATAGGACTCCACCAAATGGAGTTGATTTCACTTTAGAATGAATTCATTTATCATAGCATTTCTTTGTGACAAATAAAAACTGAAGACAACATGGCAAATCTAGATTCACAAGGAGAGAAAAAGGAGGTGCTGATAACAGGAAAAACCAGCCAAACTTTCATTTTTTATAATTCTGTGAAATCACCTTCTTTATATGACTTCAGATTAGATTATAATCTTTTTCTACCTTGATGCTGTAAAACTAAGATAACTTGGGTGTATAATGGGACTATAACGAAAGGCAGCAGTCGTGTACGAGAGAGAGGGACTAGTGAATGGTCTACACTTCTTTCTACCTTCTGTAATTGCAGCCCAAAAGGGAAAACAGGATTCATAAATTAATATAATTTTTAGGTTGTATCATATAAAATAATATCAAATTAACTATTTTTCTCCATAGATACATGAGTTATCTCTTTTAAATAAAGCATGCATCATTATTTTTATCATCATGATCATCCTCATTACTCTTTTGCATCCATTTCGGGACCACGTGCATTGATTTGTCATCCTTGGTACTGATCCATGTAGGCATTCAGCCTGACAATGACCATAACCCTTATAATACCCCTAGCCAATTGTGCAGGAAGTCATTCCCTCCCAATTTCTGCAATGAGCAACTTATTCCCTAAAGTGTGAGATTTGATTACCTTTTCTCAGCATGCATTCAGACAAATGTTATTATTGGTCATAAAATTATTCAGCCCAGTGACCTATGGTGACAGTGAATTTCACAAGGTGACTGCCTGCTGAGTGAAGCATCTCCTTTTATTTGTTCTAAATATTTTATATTACAGGGCTAAAAAATAATAGGCAAGTAAATTCAAATGTTTAAATACAGAGACACTGGCATCAGGTTGGCAAGATTTTAAGGCATATATCTCTCATTTGCCTTTATGAGTAGAGGTGTTAAGTTTAGCGAATAAAAATGCAGGATAATTTGAATTTAAAGATAAATTAGTATAACTGTGCTCCATGCAATATTTGGGAATACACAACAAATCAAAATCTGTTGTTTATCTGAAACTAAAATTTAACTAAGTGTTCTGTTCTTTAACTGGCGATGTGTTTTGGGAGGATTTATTTTACGTTTGTTCAACAAAACCATTTGTAGTAAGATATAAGTTGTTTAATCTAAATTACTGATTCAGTTGAATATTTAAAACTGTTATATACAAATAAATGTTACAACTTTCTAAGATTTTCCTTTAAATCACTCAGAAGTTAGCTAGGGTGGAATGTTTGCTAGAACTATCTTAAGTTCAAATACTAAACCTATTTGTTATAAAAAAGAAGAGAATGGGCAACAGTAAGGCAAATAAGATTTTATTTCCTTGCAACATGTTTTTTTAGACACTGAAACACTATGTCTAAATAAAAATACCCACTTTCTTTTTCTCCTCTCTTGGAACAATTCTTGTGCATGTATTTGTATGTAAAATTCATAAATGACTGCTGAACTGTGCCTTGTTGCATCACTGAATCTAGTTTTATCTGCTGCCAGAATGCAATCATCACTATAAGGAAATCTTTGTTACACTGGAAATGTCATGAGAGCACTTGCCCAGATGTTAGCACATTGTGATTCTGTATGCTGGAACCCCGGCTGGTAGAGATGAACTGTGGAGAAACACACACACACACACACGCACACACACACAAGAAATTGTCAAGCAAGGCAGCTCTCTTGCATAGGTACTCTGCTAGCAGTGAATAAACCAGTATGCAAACACTTCCTATCTGAACAGATAGAGATGGGAATTTTATTCCTCTTGAGCAAAATTCTTTGAGTGATAGAATTCCGTGCATACCTACATGGGAGAAAATGCACTTCATTAACTGTAAACCCTTTGAAACATGGCTAGAGTTCTTTCTATAGTGACTGCAACGTTGAAGTAATTGTTTCTGATGTTGTCAGTGTAGAGTAAGGTAGTCATTACAGAGCCTCTTCGGAACATGGCAATGCAGATGCTCTCAAAATTCTCTAGAGAAATCCAGGCACCTGAGTGTAATTTTTTTTGTTGGGTGTGTTCCCGATATCAACTTTAGCTATAGGTGAAAAAGACAATAATTACTCTGAGCAGAGTTATGTCGAGTACCTCATAAACATATAACAGTAATTCCCTGTCAAAGTTGGCCCCAAGGGGAGGTACAGTTGGGCCCCTAATCACATCTTTTGCCTGAGACTCAGGATTCCTATTTTGCTTTGAATTTACAGAATTCTATTTTACTATGGAAAAATAGTTGTAAAAAGGAACAATGTATCATGCATATGGTGGTGGATGTTATTGGAAAGAGATGAAAGGCAGACTGACACCCCTGGCTGCCAGTGTAGCTGACGTTATGAAGAAGTGTATGTGTGCACGGTACTGTCTACAGACTTAAAATCTGTGTGGAAAAGATTTTAAATAATCATGATTCTCTTCTGTAGGAGGTTCAATTAATACCAGACAGTAAGGAACTCAACAGGAAAAAGAAGGCCTTAAAAATAGATAAGTAAATGAAAGCTTCAGCACAAATGAGAAAGAAAAAAAAAATTTTTTTATTTTAACTTCTCAACATACATTGTAGTTGATTTTCCTAAAATTTAAAAAAAATGCTCTTTCTGCTATACCTACTAACCAGTGGTTCTGAAAGAGGATGGTTTTTCCCCTCAATGTAGATTTGACAAAAGTCTATAAAGATATTTTTGGTTGCCACAACTACAGGGCAGGGGTAGAAGAGGCATTAGGTATCTAGTGTCTCCAGGCCAGGGATGCTGCTAAATATCCTGCAATGCACAGGACAGTTCCCACAACAAAAATTATCTGGCCCAGGTGCAGAGACTGAGCAACCCTGATTTAGAAAAAGCCTGCTGCTGAGCAGTTTTGGTACCAGAGGTAGTTTTATATGTAAAAAATTCTTCCTTATAATACAGGATTACTTGGGCAATGAACCTCAGAGCCCAAGAGCTCAAATATCTCTGCTGTTCTGTCTACTAGATGTGTGGACTTGGGCAAACCTTCCCAAGGAACAGGGTTAGCACTATCGTATTAAACACATTTCTTATGATCTAGCTGTTCCCTTTCTTCTTCAAGAAAGCTGGTGAATTATAATAAATAAAATTGTGGGTCTATAGCTGTCCTAATCACGACACACACAAACACACATACACACACACACACAAACTTACCCTTTTCTCAAACATAGAGATTCCAGTATTATTCTAGTCATCTGGGCTCAAAATTATAGTTATTCATCCTGTCCCTCAAGCATGTTCCTTACTGTCACAAGTCTTGTTAGAGCCTCATTACATCTTACCTGTTTTTTTCCAAAATCCTTTCATTTTCTCCAGTCTGGTGGAGAAAATCTACACACAAAATCTTATGTAATTTCCTGGCTTACCAAAAACAAATTGAACAATCTATCAATTTATCTCTGGATTAGTTTTATCTGCAGGTGATATAAAACCCAACACATTAGTGGCTAAATTGTTCAGAGGTCTGTTCCATAAAATTCTTTGGGATCCAGAGTACTTCTAGGTCATTGATTTATCATCCCTACATCCTGGCACCCAGCTACCAGGGAGGCTAGGAAATGCAGTTTTTACTCTGGCTGCCCAAATGTCAGGGGTTCACTTGCTAAAGGAAGGAGAGGAGCACGGCTGAGGAAAGACAGCCATCGGTCTCCGTCACACAAACAAGAAATTAATTCCCCACTGACAAGGAAGTTTCAAATTACTCAACATAACAGTTGTGGTGTCTAAAATAAGTCTTACCTTTGCTCTTCAGTCTTCTTTCCAGCTTCCAATCTCTGCCACTGCCAAGCTTTCTTCAAGCACGCTGTCATTACTGCAGATCCTTCTGGTCAGCCTCTCATTCTTTTATGTCTTGTTCTCCAGTCACTAGGCTATCTGTATTTTGAGAATGAACTTGGATTTTTACCATTATCCCTTAGGTTGTTTTATTATTTCCAGGTAGAAAAAATATCTTTCTAGTCTGTGTTCTTATAGCTTTTTTTTGGTATTCTTTCTATAGTTCTTCCGTCATTGTCAGGACATTTTAACTCTCTTATTCCCTTTACTCAGCAGTAAACTTAAGAGATGTTTAGTCATGCTTAATGTTTTCATGCCTCAGTAGTCCTTTCTGAAAACATTATTTATGTTAAATGATGAACTAGATACCAAAACTTCCCGCTACAAATCATTTACTAGATTTTGGCTACTGGGAATAGATGTTGAATTCTTTGGAAGAAATTAGTGCTTAAACTTATTCCTCCAGTTAATCAACTTCATATCTCTTTCTCTGTTGCATCCCTATTTGATTGCATGCCAGAAAAGCCTTCTCCATGTTACCTTCATAGTTTTATTTTTGCTGTCCCTCATCAGCTTAGAAAAAATCATGTAGTCCACAACACTTTTCATGCTTAATCAGAAAAGGTAATCATTTTATTCAAATTTGAACCCTAAACTCAGTTTCTGACTTTCAAAAATGAATAGCTTGATAAATGTGATAGTGATAGTTGTATCTGGATTAAAAACTGTCACATCAGTTCAGACTGCTATAACAAAATACCATAGACTGGAAGGCTTAGACAACATTTATTTCTCACAGTTTGGGAAGCTGGGAAGTCCAAGATCCAGGGCAGAATCAGCATTTGGGGAGGCCCCTTTGCCTAATTTGCAGACGCTGTCTTCTTGCTGCATCCTCACATAGTGGAGAGAAAAAGAGCTCTCACGTCTCTGCATTTTTTTATAAGGGCAGTAATTCTATTAATAGATCCTCATGACCTAATCTAACCTTAATTACTTCCTAAAGGCCTCACATCCAAATACGATCACGTTGGTGATTAGGGCTTCAACATATGCATTTGTCCATGGTCAACATATGGACTATGACAAACATTCAGTCATATCAATTCAGAGTTAGAACAGACAGCTACCTCATGTGACATGACAAATTGGAGGTCGAAAGTCACTTATTCAAGGAAAGAAGGTATGAAGTCTGTGGGTAGAAGGATAAAAAGATCCAAGGAGGTAAAGTAGGGGATGGACTTTTGCTGGTTATCCGGGTAAATATTTTTAGTTGCAACTCAGAGTATCCTTTAATTTTTTTCATTCATGGGGTGTGAGAAGAGAATACATCTAAAGAAATTTGTTCTTAGATGGTGCCTAAAATTTTTAGACACGCCCATGGTTTTCTTAATGTATGATAAAAGTTTATAAAATGTGTTACAGGTATGTGGATTATTAATTTAAATTTACAGTTTTTTCTAGAGCCATTTTAAAAATTGTTTTCATTATTGCTCCCTAAGGAGACTTTTGAATATTTTTTTTTCCTAAATTGCCCTCATCATCATGAAATTTTAATACCTGAGTCATGCTGTGTAACTATGTATCTACTAAAGCCATTGGGAAGGCCACAAACTGTTATAATATCTGGGACTTTTTCATCTCCCCAAAGCCACTTTTCCCTCTTCAGGGGCAATATCATCTCAGTTAAGAATGCAGGTGCTCAAGTGAAGAAATCAAAGTAAAATGACTCATATATGTAGCACTATTTAAATCTAAACATGTTGACCTAGCATTGAAAGCCTTTCAAGTTCTTTCTCCAATTTATTTTCAAACTTCACTGAGGTGCATTAAAAGCTGTTTCCCATAAGCAATGTTTTAGGTGACATTGAGTTTGTGATTTTAAAGCTGGAGGAAATCAAGTTAATATAAATACAAAGGCATTTTCTGGGTGCCCTATTACATACCACTCATCTTTACTGAGTCTACTCTAGTCCATCTGGCTTTCTGACTCCTCCCTAGGGCCTAATGAGAAATTTCCTTTTGATTTAGAGCAGTCTCTCTCTCAAACGCTGGGTTAGATGTNGAAGAAGTGTATGTGTGCACGGTACTGTCTACAGACTTAAAATCTGTGTGGAAAAGATTTTAAATAATCATGATTCTCTTCTGTAGGAGGTTCAATTAATACCAGACAGTAAGGAACTCAACAGGAAAAAGAAGGCCTTAAAAATAGATAAGTAAATAAAAGCTTCAGCACAAATGAGAAAGAAAAAAAATCTACTTTGGTATACTTTTGTTTATGAAACATTAACAATAATTATAGCTACTCTTTATTAAAGGCATACTGTAGGCTTTGTATACCTTATCTCTACTGTCCCTATCATTGTTGGAGATAATGCAGACAGAGATGGCGTATCAGATTGCTATTCCAATTTCACCTACAGGTATCTTGTTTGAATTCAAGCAATATATTACATTACAGGACCAGGAGCAAAAGAAAGACTAGAATAACAGAAAAGAACCAAACCAAATAAAGCCAAAAAAATTCAAAAAGCTCATAAATTTGAAATATTCTCACTACAAAAAATGATAAGTATTTGAGGGGATAGTTATGTTAATTAGCTTAATCTACTCATTTCATATCCTATACATAAATCATAACATCACTTTGTAGCCAATAAACATATACAATTATAATTTGTCAATATACAATAATTTATTTTTTTTGGTTTTTGCATTTTTATTTATTTTTTTACAACTAACTTATTTATTTATTATTTAAATTTTTTTTATTTTAACTTCTCAACATACATTGTAGTTGATTTTCCTAAAATTTAAAAAAAATGCTCTTTCTGCTATACCTACTAACCAGTGGTTCTGAAAGAGGATGGTTTTTCCCCTCAATGTAGATTTGACAAAAGTCTATAAAGATATTTTTGGTTGCCACAACTACAGGGCAGGGGTAGAAGAGGCATTAGGTATCTAGTGTCTCCAGGCCAGGGATGCTGCTAAATATCCTGCAATGCACAGGACAGTTCCCACAACAAAAATTATCTGGCCCAGGTGCAGAGACTGAGCAACCCTGATTTAGAAAAAGCCTGCTGCTGAGCAGTTTTGGTACCAGAGGTAGTTTTATATGTAAAAAATTCTTCCTTATAATACAGGATTACTTGGGCAATGAACCTCAGAGCCCAAGAGCTCAAATATCTCTGCTGTTCTGTCTACTAGATGTGTGGACTTGGGCAAACCTTCCCAAGGAACAGGGTTAGCACTATTGTATTAAACACATTTCTTATGATCTAGCTGTTCCCTTTCTTCTTCAAGAAAGCTGGTGAATTATAATAAATAAAATTGTGGGTCTATAGCTGTCCTAATCACGACACACACAAACACACATACACACACACACACAAACTTACCCTTTTCTCAAACATAGAGATTCCAGTATTATTCTAGTCATCTGGGCTCAAAATTATAGTTATTCATCCTGTCCCTCAAGCATGTTCCTTACTGTCACAAGTCTTGTTAGAGCCTCATTACATCTTACCTGTTTTTTTCCAAAATCCTTTCATTTTCTCCAGTCTGGTGGAGAAAATCTACACACAAAATCTTATGTAATTTCCTGGCTTACCAAAAACAAATTGAACAATCTATCAATTTATCTCTGGATTAGTTTTATCTGCAGGTGATATAAAACCCAACACATTAGTGGCTAAATTGTTCAGAGGTCTGTTCCATAAAATTCTTTGGGATCCAGAGTACTTCTAGGTCATTGATTTATCATCCCTACATCCTGGCACCCAGCTACCAGGGAGGCTAGGAAATGCAGTTTTTACTCTGGCTGCCCAAATGTCAGGGGTTCACTTGCTAAAGGAAGGAGAGGAGCACGGCTGAGGAAAGACAGCCATCGGTCTCCGTCACACAAACAAGAAATTAATTCCCCACTGACAAGGAAGTTTCAAATTACTCAACATAACAGTTGTGGTGTCTAAAATAAGTCTTACCTTTGCTCTTCAGTCTTCTTTCCAGCTTCCAATCTCTGCCACTGCCAAGCTTTCTTCAAGCACGCTGTCATTACTGCAGATCCTTCTGGTCAGCCTCTCATTCTTTTATGTCTTGTTCTCCAGTCACTAGGCTATCTGTATTTTGAGAATGAACTTGGATTTTTACCATTATCCCTTAGGTTGTTTTATTATTTCCAGGTAGAAAAAATATCTTTCTAGTCTGTGTTCTTATAGCTTTTTTTGGTATTCTTTCTATAGTTCTTCCGTCATTGTCAGGACATTTTAACTCTCTTATTCCCTTTACTCAGCAGTAAACTTAAGAGATGTTTAGTCATGCTTAATGTTTTCATGCCTCAGTAGTCCTTTCTGAAAACATTATTTATGTTAAATGATGAACTAGATACCAAAACTTCCCGCTACAAATCATTTACTAGATTTTGGCTACTGGGAATAGATGTTGAATTCTTTGGAAGAAATTAGTGCTTAAACTTATTCCTCCAGTTAATCAACTTCATATCTCTTTCTCTGTTGCATCCCTATTTGATTGCATGCCAGAAAAGCCTTCTCCATGTTACCTTCATAGTTTTATTTTTGCTGTCCCTCATCAGCTTAGAAAAAATCATGTAGTCCACAACACTTTTCATGCTTAATCAGAAAAGGTAATCATTTTATTCAAATTTGAACCCTAAACTCAGTTTCTGACTTTCAAAAATGAATAGCTTGATAAATGTGATAGTGATAGTTGTATCTGGATTAAAAACTGTCACATCAGTTCAGACTGCTATAACAAAATACCATAGACTGGAAGGCTTAGACAACATTTATTTCTCACAGTTTGGGAAGCTGGGAAGTCCAAGATCCAGGGCAGAATCAGCATTTGGGGAGGCCCCTTTGCCTAATTTGCAGACGCTGTCTTCTTGCTGCATCCTCACATAGTGGAGAGAAAAAGAGCTCTCACGTCTCTGCATTTTTTTATAAGGGCAGTAATTCTATTAATAGATCCTCATGACCTAATCTAACCTTAATTACTTCCTAAAGGCCTCACATCCAAATACGATCACGTTGGTGATTAGGGCTTCAACATATGCATTTGTCCATGGTCAACATATGGACTATGACAAACATTCAGTCATATCAATTCAGAGTTAGAACAGACAGCTACCTCATGTGACATGACAAATTGGAGGTCGAAAGTCACTTATTCAAGGAAAGAAGGTATGAAGTCTGTGGGTAGAAGGATAAAAAGATCCAAGGAGGTAAAGTAGGGGATGGACTTTTGCTGGTTATCCGGGTAAATATTTTTAGTTGCAACTCAGAGTATCCTTTAATTTTTTTCATTCATGGGGTGTGAGAAGAGAATACATCTAAAGAAATTTGTTCTTAGATGGTGCCTAAAATTTTTAGACACGCCCATGGTTTTCTTAATGTATGATAAAAGTTTATAAAATGTGTTACAGGTATGTGGATTATTAATTTAAATTTACAGTTTTTTCTAGAGCCATTTTAAAAATTGTTTTCATTATTGCTCCCTAAGGAGACTTTTGAATATTTTTTTTTCCTAAATTGCCCTCATCATCATGAAATTTTAATACCTGAGTCATGCTGTGTAACTATGTATCTACTAAAGCCATTGGGAAGGCCACAAACTGTTATAATATCTGGGACTTTTTCATCTCCCCAAAGCCACTTTTCCCTCTTCAGGGGCAATATCATCTCAGTTAAGAATGCAGGTGCTCAAGTGAAGAAATCAAAGTAAAATGACTCATATATGTAGCACTATTTAAATCTAAACATGTTGACCTAGCATTGAAAGCCTTTCAAGTTCTTTCTCCAATTTATTTTCAAACTTCACTGAGGTGCATTAAAAGCTGTTTCCCATAAGCAATGTTTTAGGTGACATTGAGTTTGTGATTTTAAAGCTGGAGGAAATCAAGTTAATATAAATACAAAGGCATTTTCTGGGTGCCCTATTACATACCACTCATCTTTACTGAGTCTACTCTAGTCCATCTGGCTTTCTGACTCCTCCCTAGGGCCTAATGAGAAATTTCCTTTTGATTTAGAGCAGTCTCTCTCTCAAACGCTGGGTTAGATGTCCTGTGAAATGCCCCATATTCTGGATTTGTGTGTATGCTGTGTTGTAATATACTTACTTTGTTTCTCTATCTTCCATATTTAATAAGACAAAAAACTTTCCCAGAGACTTAGTGTTGACTCAAGTTTAACTTTTTTTTAAGCAAGAACACAAGATGCTACTATATGCTTCATGTTGCTTCATGTCAGAAAGTATATAATGTATAATTATTCCACATCCAGAGATGATTTATCAGAGGGTTCTTGTGGCAAGAAACCCATGCCCCCTATATTATCAGAGTTCTTCAGAGAAAAAAAA